>NW_022263039.1:0-35000 GCF_002021735.2 Oncorhynchus kisutch | reverse complement strand
GCAGAGCCCCAGATTGGTCTGGGACATCTGCTTGGTGCTCTCTCAACAAGTAGAGCCCCTGATTGGTCTGGGACATCTGCTTGGTGCTCTCTCAGCAAGTAGAGCCCCAGATTGGTCTGGGACATCTGCTTGGTGCTCTCTCAACAAGCAGAGCCCCAGATTGGTCTGGGACATGTAATTACTGTGTGTAGTTGACTACAGTTAACACCAATAGTATTTAGCTACTACAGTAAATCACAACAGAGAAACACCATTCACATCTTGGTGGATGCTTTCTAATACAGTAGGCTGGGCTGCTGAAGAACGAGCAGTGACAGCCTTGGGGTAATATATAGGTCATCAGTCAACTCTGTGAGCTGAAAAGATGAATATGGAACTGAAAAATATATACTCATATGAGTACACTAAAATCTCAAGTTACTAGAGAGATGTATGGTGTTTGCCACTGTGCCATTTCCCCTCATAGAGTTGTAATCCCAACCTTAGAAGATAGCCCTGGATAACTCACATTTGCTCGTAAATAGTTTGCAGTTTTTAAGAATTACAAGGGGGGAAACAGATTACCGACCAACAACCCGCTCTGCCGCTAGGGGGCATCAGATTACTGCGATATCTCATTATGTGCTCTTATTGGTGCTTAAAAGCGTTTCCATTCATCAATGTTACAACCTAATAGAGGAAACGACATGTACTACAACCAGTATGCTGTCTAAATGTAATATCATAACAATAAACAACGAATAAATCACATACATCCAATGTATCCATTCGTATAGAGCCATTTAATCCCCAGTGGTAGGCTATATATACAGACACACAGGGAGATATAGAGCTGCGTTATCAGAAATACACCAATGAATGTGCGGCATGCTAGTTCATCTCTCTGAACCCCGATCTCTCCAAAACCAATCAGAACTCTAACAAAGCATCATTCCGGTAAACCAATAGGCCTAGTTTCCACCTGGTACTAGGTCTACTCCATTCGCGCACGGACCAAAGGACTTCCTCGCTCCTTATATGGCTGACCCGCTCAATGGAGACGTCAGAGGCACACCCGTTTTGTCCAAGCACATTATCCCATTCTACAGGACACGTCCAGCCATCATCAAAATCCACTTTCTCTCGCCGTTGTCTTTCTTTTTACGATAATTTGTAACTCATTGGAATAGCACGAGCCACGGTGCAGCTGTTTTCATTAACCCAGTTCTAGTTGCTGCGTCACCGCCATACAACACGGGATATCTGATTAGTGAGCACAGTTTTACTGGGTTGGATAGAGGGAATAGAGAATGACTCACATTTTGAAAAAAGGAATGCTTTGACTACAGTGTGGATTTTGACTGGATGCAAGTGTGTTTTAATGTGTGTTTTTCCCTTTGTGTTTCTGATGGTGCATCACAGAGTGTTTTATGCTATTTAGAAATGTTACTTTAATTTGCTGAGTGGTTAACTATATTCAGTCAGATTTCTCACGCGTTCATCAACCGCCGGCACTTTACATACTGTTATGCTTTAAGCATCTTAATTACTGAATACAATGGTGCAATAATTTAGTATTTGTGCCTTTACTTGTCGACACCCGCGGGCAGCACACTGGGGTAACAACGAAACGGAAAGTTTTGGAAACATTGACGGATAGATATGGCAATGGTAACGTGGAGAAACGGAGAGGAAGATGTCGCCCGCGACTCTCAAGACGGAATCTCTTCCCCGGTCTCTCAAGGCGAACCGTTATCCCTCTCTACCGACCTAACGGGACACCTCAATCCCACATCCTCTCTGGATATCTCCTCAACACGTCAGACACCCCAAGGCGCTCATTCAAGCAATACATCTCAATCTATCACTAGCCAAACGTCGACTAACTCCATGGACAAACAACAGCCTCAGCAGATCGAGTGTGTGGTGTGCGGGGATAAATCCAGCGGGAAGCACTATGGTCAGTTCACATGTGAGGGGTGTAAGAGCTTCTTCAAACGGAGCGTCAGACGGAACCTCGGCTACACCTGCCGCGCTAGCAGGAACTGTCCCATTGATCAACACCACAGGAATCAATGCCAGTACTGCCGCCTCAAGAAATGTGTCAAAGTGGGAATGCGGAGAGAAGGTAAACAAGCTTGTTTCTCATCTCCCTTTAGGTCACTATAGTCTAGCTGTAGTCACTAGAAGCCAATGATTTAAAACCAAAACAGATTCTCTAAAGATAAGGTTCATATACTCACTACATTATAACAACATATTCATACGTGTAGTTCAGATAGGCTATACGATAATATAACACTGTTAAATCTCCATTATTGAGCTCCTAATAATAGTCTCCATGCTGTTTTTGTCGATGAGCTTATTGTCTCAGAGGAATAAAAGCAATGGGTTGTGTGTTTCTACACGCTTAGAAAAAAAGAGTTATATAGAATATAGAACCTTGTATGAAGCACGCGATAGAACCCTTTTTGTTCCATCAGGATCGGTAGGCATGTATTCAGACTGACACACCGTTATTCAATATACTTACCAATAGTATCTGTCACCTTGTAGGCCAACGCACCGTTATCTACCAGACATTAATACTGATACGTCACCTTGTAGGCCAACGCACCGTTATCTACCAGACATTAATATTGATACGTCACCTTGTAGGCCAACGCACCGTTATCTACCAGACATTAATACTGATACGTCACCTTGTAGGCCAACGCACCGTTATCTACCAGACATTAATACTGATATGTCACCTTGTAGGCCAACGCACCGTTATCTACCAGACATTAATACTGATACGTCACCTTGTAGGCCAACGCACCGTTATCTACCAGACATTAATACTGATATGTCACCTTGTAGGCCAACGCACCGTTATCTACCAGACATTAATATTGATATGTCACCCTGTAGGCCAACGCACCGTTATCTACCAGACATTAATATTGATATGTCACCTTATAGGCCAATGCACCGTTACCTACCAGACATTAATATTGATACGTCACCTTGTAGGCCAACGCACCGTTACCTACCAGACATTAATACTGATATGTCACCTTATAGGCCAACGCACCGTTACCTACCAGACATTAATACTGTCTCTGTCTCGTTGTATCACAGCGGTTCAGAGAGGGAGGATGCTGCCTACTCAACCGTACCACGGTCAGTTCTCCATAACCAACGGAGACCCTCTCCAATGCCACTCCTACCTTTCTGGATACATCTCCCTGCTCATGCGAGCCGAGCCCTACCCCACATCCAGATACAGCACGCAGTGTATGCAGTCCAACAACCTCGTGGGGATCGAGAACATCTGTGAGCTAGCCGCCCGGATGCTGTTCTCGGCGGTGGAGTGGGCCCGAAACATCCCCTTCTTCCCCGACCTCCAGATCACCGACCAGGTCGCCCTGCTCCGGCTCACTTGGAGCGAGTTGTTCGTGCTGAACGCGGCCCAGTGCTCAATGCCGGTGCATGTGGCTCCTCTCCTGGCCGCGGCAGGGCTGCATGCCGCCCCCATGTCGGCGGAGAGAGTCGTGTCTTTCATGGATCATATCCGGATCTTCCAGGAGCAGGTGGAGAAGCTGAAGGTTCTGCATGTTGACTCAGCCGAGTACAGCTGCATTAAGGCTATAGTTCTCTTTACGTCAGGTAAACACACAACGCTATGCTTCACTGCTGTTTACTATGACTGGTATCAATACAAACCTAAACATAGACAAGCATCACCCTCATCGGCAACAGGAACAGCTGTAGTTGTGTTCCCCAAATCACCACAAATGAAGTATATCAATTACCCCTCAAATTCAGTTTTCAACCAATCCTATGAGTTGAATGCCGAATGTGAAAACGTAATAGGTCTACTGTAAATACCTGCAATAACATTGAGGCAATTGGACTCGACAACGTTCGTGATTTATATAAATATATGATGATTTTATACATTAGTTTTTACAATAATTAATTCAGCATGGTTATTATATAGGCCCCTGTGAATTATATAAATATATGATGATTTTATACATTAGTTTTTACAATAATTAATTCAGCATGGTTATTATATAGGCCCCTGTGAATTATATAAATATATGATGATTTTATACATTAGTTTTTACAATAATTAATTCAGCATGGTTATTATATAGGCCCCTGTGAATTATATAAATATATGATGATTTTATACATTAGTTTTTACAATAATTAATTCAGCATGGTTATTATATAGGCCCCTGTGAATTATATAAATATATGATGATTTTATACATTAGTTTTTACAATAATTAATTCAGCATGGTTATTATATAGGCCCCTGTGAATTATATGATATGATTAATAATATTATTGGTGTTTGATTGAATTCATTCGATTTCTTTTCAAACTAATAATAATGATTATTATCTAAATATTTTACAGGCTATTTTTGTTAGGTGTATGACCTACAGACATGTAAATGATTCACCTATCATAGGCCACACAACTTAACCATTACCGACAGAAAATGAAATATTTCATAATAAAGAATAAAGAAAAGATGACCTATATTTAATTTCGTTTTGCAGAATTTCTTAAATGCCATAATGTATTTAAACAACTAGGCCTGAGTCTAAAAAGCCGTATGGTGGCGAGATGAACAATTATTGTTTTATGTCCTATAAAAAAAGAAACCAAATCATGTATTTTGTCAGCTCAAGTCGATGGATGCCTTGACTGTAAAACAAATAGTATTAGACTAGTCACCGCAGAGCCAGGCCGTGAGCAGTGTTCTGTGCACGTGTTGTAGAACTAGGACATAACCCTTTACTCACTCCTGTATTGTAGCGCTGCTACACTTAGAACAAAGGGTGCTATCTAGAACCTAAACGGGTTCTTCGGCTGTCCCTATAGGAGAACCCTTTGAATAACAGTATTTTGTTCCAGGTAGAACCTCTTTGGTTCCAGGAAGAACCCTTTCAACAAAGGGTTCTACCTGGTACGTTATATAGGACTGTTTGTCATGTTATTATAGACCCGTTTAATTTAGCAGACAGGGCTGAACGTTATATAGGCCTGTCTGTCATGTTATTATAGACCCGTTTAATTTAGCAGACAGGGCTGAACGTTATATATGCCTGTTTGTCATGTTATTATAGACCCGTTTAATTTAGCAGACAGGGCTGAACGTTATATAGGCCTGTTTGTCGTGTTATTATAGACCCGTTTAATTTAGCAGACAGGGATGAACGTTATATAGGCCTGTTTGTCATGTTATTATAGACCCGTTTCAATTCAAAGAGAGGGCCATGTTCTATTGATACGCCCCTGTAGCGCCATTTTGAGTTAAGCAAATACGGCATAATTTGCTTTGTCTTGTTTTTAAAGCAGTTAAATTGATTTCATAAATTGGAGTGGGCCTATATAGCCATACAACATACTGTATAAACAATAGCCTATATTAATATTGATTTCGAAAAATTGCCGGAGGCGTTAAATGTCTATGCCATATTGGCTGGATTTACACAAGCAGCCCAATTCTGATATTTTGCTCAATTATTGGTTAAAGATCTGATTTGATGAATCAAAAGAGCAAAAACGAGAACGGAATTGGGCTGCTTGTGTAAACTCTGCCATTGTGTTATTTGTAATTAATTGATGATCTAATATTAGCCAATATTGCATTGTACACGAAGAAGATAAGCCTATATTATTGATAATGATTTCTGATTTTATTTCTCTGTTTTTATAGATGCGTGCGGTCTGTCAGACGTGACTCACGTGGACGATCTTCAGGAGAAGTCCCAGTGCGCCCTGGAAGAGTACATCAGGAGCCAGTACCCTAACCAACCGAACCGGTTTGGGAAGCTACTACTCCGTCTGCCCTCTCTACGCACCGTCTCCTCGTCCGTTATAGAACAGTTATTCTTCATCCGGTTGGTCGGAAAAACACCAATAGAAACTCTCATTAGGGATATGTTGCTTTCCGGAAGCAGTTTTAATTGGCCTTACATGTCGATGCAGTAGAATAAGAACATTCCAGAACACACCAGGAATGGAATCATAGAACTATAATGTTCTATGGGTGGAACTTTAGATACTGTCAGAGGAACAGGCAACATTCTAAAGCAGTGGTTCACAACCTTTATCTGTAACTGTACCAGCAACTAAATGTTACTCTGCCCGGAGTCCCCCCGGAGTCCCCTGGAGTACCACTGGAGTACGCCTGGAGTCCCCCTGGAGTACCACTGGAGTACGCCTGGAGTCCCCCCGGAGTCCCCCCGGAGTCCCCTGGAGTACCACTGGAGTACGCCTGGAGTCCCCCTGGAGTCCCACTGGAGTACGCCTGGAGTCCCCCCGGAGTCCCCTGGAGTACCACTGGAGTACGCCTGGAGTCCCCCTGGAGTACCACTGGAGTACGCCTGGAGTCCCCCCGGAGTCCCACTGGAGTATGCCTGGAGTACCACTGGAGTATGCCTGGAGTCCCCCTGGAGTACCACTGGAGTATGCCTGGAGTCCCACCGGAGTCCCCTGGAGTACCACTGGAGTACGCCTGGAGTCCCACTGGAGTACGCCTGGAGTCCCCCCGGAGTCCCCTGGAGTACGCCTGGAGTCCCCCCGGAGTACCCACTCAGGTGCATTTTACTAGCAGGCCTATGGTCTCATGAGTCTTCTCCAGTAACCCCTGAGGTTAGGCCAAGTACCCCCAGGGGTCCTAGTACCCCTGGTTGGGAACCACTGTTCTAAAGCATGAAAAGAGACTAATTAAATGACAGGGATCCTCCTCACAAATCATGATTTGGGAAACAAAATAGAGTATTTATTTGACCCTGTATGTATATTTATTGTGCATGTTAATGATGTTTATTTTTTACAAATTTTTTCCATTTGACCCTGGATCAGAAAATGACAAGGGAATTGTTGTCGTTTGTTTCCGACTTTGTCTTTTGTCCATACATGTCTTTTTGTATAATGTGCTCCAAACATGGAACTAAAACATGAATAGTTTCTTTAAATATTTCAATAAACACAGTAGTCCAGGGGTACTCTAATACTATTAGAGATGATCTGAGCACACAGATGTCCTAGATGGCAAAGGTCTGGATGGATATTGTCATTTATCAGTGTAACAGACCCTCACAACCCATGCGACCCAAACCGTTCAACTGTTCACAGCCCTTAGCAGTTGAAAAGCTCATTTCCTGCAATTCTACACATTTCCCATGTCGTGTGTGTTCATATGATACCAGGACTCAAATCCCAACCCAACTAAATGTGAAAATGTTGTTTAAAAAAACATGTTCTGGGTCTGGATCCCGCGGTCCTTATTGACTCCGTTCTGGGTCTGGATCCCATGGTCCTTATTGACTCCGTTCTGGGTCTGGATCCCGTGGTCCTTATTGACTCCGTTCTGGGTCTGGATCCCGCGGTCCTTATTGACTCCGTTCTGGGTCACGATCCCGCGGTCCTTATTGACTCCGTTCTGGGTCTGGATCCCATGGTCCTTATTGACTCCGTTCTGGGTCTGGATCCCATGGTCCTTATTGACTCCGTTCTGGGTCTGGATACCGCGGTCCTTATTGACTCCGTTCTGCTGGATCCCATGGTCCTTATTGACTCCGTTCTGGGTCTGGATCCCGTGGTCCTTATTGACTCCGTTCTGGGTCTGGATCCCGCGGTCCTTATTGACTCCGTTCTGGGTCTGGATCCCATGGTCCTTATTGACTCCGTTCTGGGTCTGGATCCCATGGTCCTTATTGACTCCGTTCTGGGTCTGGATCCCGCGGTCCTTATTGACTCCGTTCTGGGTCTGGATCCCATGGTCCTTATTGACTCCGTTCTGGGTCTGGATCCCGCGGTCCTTATTGACTCCGTTCTGGGTCTGGATCCCGCGGTCCTTATTGACTCCGTTCTGGGTCACGATCCCGCGGTCCTTATTGACTCCGTTCTGGGTCTGGATCCCATGGTCCTTATTGACTCCGTTCTGGGTCTGGATCCCATGGTCCTTATTGACTCCGTTCTGGGTCTGGATACCGCGGTCCTTATTGACTCCGTTCTGCTGGATCCCATGGTCCTTATTGACTCCGTTCTGGGTCTGGATCCCGCGGTCCTTATTGACTCCGTTCTGGGTCTGGATCCCGCGGTCCTTATTGACTCCGTTCTGGGTCTGGATCCCGCGGTCCTTATTGACTCCGTTCTGGGTCTGGATCCCATGGTCCTTATTGACTCCGTTCTGGGTCTGGATCCCGCGGTCCTTATTGACTCCGTTCTGGGTCTGGATCCCATGGTCCTTATTGACTCCGTTCTGGCTGGTATAGTGTACCATATCGCCAGTTCATGTTACCACCATCCACCTGACAGAACTATATTCATGTTACCACCATCCCCCTGACAGAACTATATTCATGTTACCACCATCCCCCTGACAGAACTATATTCATGTTACCACCATCCCCCTGACAGAACTATATTCATGTTACCACCATCCCCCTGACAGAACTATATTCATGTTACCACCATCCCCCTGACAGAACTATATTCATGTTACCACCATCCCCCTGACAGAACTATATTCATGTTACCACCATCCCCCTGACAGAACTATATTCATGTTACCACCATCCCCCTGACAGAACTATATTCATGTTACCACCATCCCCCTGACAGAACTATATTCATGTTACCACCATCCCCCTGACAGAACTATATTCATGTTACCACCATCCCCCTGACAGAACTATATTCATGTTACCACCATCCCCCTGACAGAACTATATTCATGTTACCACCATCCCCCTGACAGAACTATATTCATGTTACCACCATCCCCCTGACAGAACTATATTCATGTTACCACCATCCCCCTGACAGAACTATATTCATGTTACCACCATCCCCCTGACAGAACTATATTCATGTTACCACCATCCCCCTGACAGAACTATATTCATGTTACCACCATCCCCCTGACAGAACTATATTCATGTTACCACCATCCCCCTGACAGAACTATATTCATGTTACCACCATCCCCCTGACAGAACTATATTCATGTTACCACCATCCCCCTGACAGAACTATATTCATGTTACCACCATCCCCCTGACAGATAGGTTACAGTTCAAATGAGTTAAGTCATCAATGTAAGTATCAGGATATATCTGGTAATTTTCATGTGGTGATTGCCTGTGTTGCTACATCCTTAACAAATAAAGTCAATATGAAAAAGCTATTTTCACTCCTTAAGAAGATACACCTTTTAGAGTTTCCCCATGGACAACTAAATACTGGGTCATTCATCAGATGTAATGAGCAGTGTGGTTGGGAATGACTTCCTCAGCCATATACTGCATCACTGCAGGGTATTGGTAACCTTCAATACTTTCAGTGGCTGCTGCAAATGACTGCAGCTGATGTGCTTGTGTGAATGTTTTATTGATACAACACTCTGATGTACTGTGGCAAAATATTGCCATACCATATTAAATTATAAATCAGGATTTATTAATAAAAGGTATTTCTCATTAAAATGTCTCTAGTTAATGTGTGTGTGTGTGTGTGTGTGTGTGTGTGTGTGTGTGTGTGTGTGTGTGTGTGTGTGTGTGTGTGTGTGTGTGTGTGTGTGTGTGTGTGTGTGTGTGTGTTGTCGTGGAATGTGATATTGGTGTGATCAGTAGTTGTTCCTTCCAACTTGTCGTTCTACATCACAGTAATCTCTTTCTTAGACTGGCGCCATACTGGTGTCAACATCCACTGGAGTTTCTGCCATTTCACGTTACGATATTTCAGAAGCCAACCAACCATAAAGAGCTACTGTATTCAAAACGCAATCATGCAGTCAATGGGGTCGTACAAAATATATCGCTTTGGATAAAAATAGCCCAGATATATTTTCATGACTGAAAAATACTAAATAACAATAGTTTCCTTTCAAATGTACAGACAACTTACTAGTACTAGGTCTAACTTTGTTCACAAAACATTACTTAACCAGATGGAGGCTGACGAGTGGTGGAATTTTCTTGTTTTTGGCCTATTTGAAGGCTTATTGACAAATATTTCTCATTTACGCCCTGTTTATTTCAACATCTACACTGAACTAGGTCTACATTTGGCCCAGGTTTATAGGCCTAACACGGTCTATTAAATATCTCGATTATAAATCTTTGCGTTGACAGGTAAACTCTAGTCAACAGGGCGTGAGAGCAGGCGGCCGATTACGATTGGCTCCCGCAGGGTCGGGTATTAGCGCACGGACAGCAACCTAATGAGCGCCCCCTCAGAGCGGTATCACACGACGTTAAACCGGCAGGAGGCAATATAATAATACCTCGATATTTAGCCTACCACTATTCACTGGCCTATACGTAGTATATGTTATAGGTAGGCGAAATCTTTCTGTTTGGGCATACCATTGACAGTCTTTCACCACTATTTGAACAAACGTTCAGCTTCTGAAGGTCTACATAATGTAATATTGATTTATAAATAACAATATACGTTTAATTGTTCGTTTAAAAGTCTACTATTAGACCTGGCCTACATCTATTGTATAATCGCCTATGCACTAATCAGATATTGTAAGCCTAAAAACATTAAATTAGTCCCAACATTGAATTATTATTTTATTTTTATTTAACCTTTATTTAACTAGGCAAGTCAGTTAAGAACAAATTCTTATTTACAATGACGGCCTACCACCTCCTGCGGGGACGGGATTAAAAATAAGGATAAATAACATAAATACAGGACAAAACACACATCAAGACAAGAGAGACAACGCAATACTACATAAGAGACCTAAGACAACAACATAACAAGGCAGCAACACAGGACAACACAGCATGGCAGCAGCACAACATGGTAGCAACACAAAACATGGTACAGTCATTATTGGGCACAGACAACAGCACAAAGGGCAAGAAGGTAGAGACAACAATACATCACACAAAGCAGCCACAACTGTCAGTAAGAGTTTCCATGATTGAGTCTTTGAATGAAGAGATTGAGATAAAACTGTCTAGTTTCAGCGTTTGTTGCAGCTCGTTCCAGTCGCCAGCTGCAGCGAACTGAAAAGATGAGCGACACAGGGATGTGTGTGCTTTGGGGACCTTTAACAGAATGTGACTGGCAGAACGGATGTTGTATGTGGAGGATGAGGGCTGCAGTAGATATCTCAGATAGGGTGGAGTGAGGTCTAAGGTTTTTTTTTATAAATAAGCATCAACCAGTGGGTCTTGCGACGGGTATACAGAGATGACCAGTTTACAGAGGGAGCGCAGTGATGTGTCCTATAAGGAGCATTCGTAGCAAATCTGATGGCCGGATGGTAAAGAACATCTAGCCGCTCGAGAGCACCCTTACTTGCCGATCTATAAATTACGTCTCGGTAATCTAGCATGGGTAGCATGGTCATCTGAATCACGGTTAGTTTGGCAGCTGGGGTGAAAGAGGAGCGATTACGGTAGAGGAAACCAAGTCTAAATTTAAGGAAAATATGACCTCAAAGATAATTCATTTATTGATTTATTTATTTTAATGAACAGGCCTATTCACCCTTGTAGGCCTATCGAATGTTTGTGTTTAGAGTTTTAAATCGAAAGAATAATAATTATACTCATTAGTCCGAGGCTACTGTCATGCTGCCATTTGAGTAATGCACTAAACTTTAGACAGACCACACATGAGATGCCTTAAAAAGCAGCAAGAGCAAAGACCTTGTCAAATAAATAGCCTTATTAACTTGAGACACTTTATTTGCCCAATAACATACGGAATTTTACGCTTTTATATATGAGGCTACCTATAGGTTACCATCACGGCACTAACACCGCCACTGAGGCCAAAATCCTTTCGATTCGATGTAAATGTAAACTTTCATTTTGCGGTGATTTGATTATAGTTGATCGTTTATAAAATACAAAATAAACATACGCCATTTGTATTTAATACAAATATTTAAGAGATCTGCAATGTTATTCTCAGAATGACGTTTTTATTTTAGTGTTATAAATTGCTTTCATTTTCAGGTGTTGACCCAAACTGTTGATGTCATAGGCTTACTTTCTTCTAAAGAAAACAGTTCAAACAGTTTAGATAAATGTGTCAAATAGAGGATAAGATGTTAGCTAATACCCACATCACCCCATACCTCAACTCGAAATCCTCTTTTGAAGTCTATTTTCTTCATGACCTTTCAACTTTAGTTGTCAAACGGCCAATTCCAGGAATGCGGCGTAGCAGGTTCAAAACTTCAGGCCTATAATATTTATAGGAGTATAATTTAGAAATTCCAATTGTAGTTATATTGACTGTCGTTTATCTGATTGGAGTTGGAGGACTATGAATATAATAGACGGAGTGAATACGCGTTTAAAGAGAGGAACACTTTGGCAGTTTACCCGCTGAATTTCTATAGCCTCACCCTCAAAATGTATTGAGTTAGGATTTATTCAAATTTCAATTGTTACATCCCAAGGAAATTGTTTATTGTTCTCCCTTTTGCGGAATAGACATATCACAAAGATAGTGACCTAGGTATATACTAGAAGAATAGATCATCAATATAGTGACCTAGGTGTATACTAGAAGAATAGATCATCAATAAAGATAGTGACCTAGGTGTATACTAGAAGAATAGATCATCAATAAAGATAGTGACCTAGGTGTATACTAGAAGAATAGATCATCAATAAAGCTAGTGACCTAGGTGTATACTAGAAGAATAGATCATCAATAAAGCTAGTGACCTAGGTGTATACTAGAAGAATAGATCATCAATAAAGATAGTGACCTAGGTGTATACTAGAAGAATAGATCATCAATAAAGATAGTGACCTAGGTGTATACTAGAAGAATAGATCATCAATAAAGATAGTGACCTAGATGTATACTAGAAGAATAGATCATCAATAAAGATAGTGACCTAGGTGTATAGTAGAAGAATAGATCATCAATAAAGATAGTGACCTAGGTGTATAGTAGGATTTTCTGTCTTGAGACAATTATTGAATTATAAAGGAAGGAAATTGTCATGATTAAATTGAGTCAGTAGTATTGTTTAACTATTTGTAATTACAGTAATAGTTGTCAGGCTGTAACTGTGTAGTATAATGTAATCTGTGAGCCAATAATGCAATCTGTTCACCTTCTAAACTCCACAACTTGTTTATGGATGAACGTTTCTCTTTGAATTTTACGGTAACATTACATAGATGGTGTGATTATTTCAATTCTGTTTAATTGACATTTTTCAATCCAAACTCAACATCTTTTATTCTATACAAACATGATAGATTTTTCTCAAATACAAATTCACGCAAATTCAACCCATTATTTGTTTTATATATTGCAGACGAACAATTAAATCAGACCTATTTTGATATCTTCTGCGGTAGCTCTCTAGTTGAAACTGTGAGGACTGTCGTTGGCGAATCAAATGTCTAGCGTGCAACGTGTCCTCCAGGTCCTGACAATAGAACGCCGGAAGACGTTCAGCAAAGTCACGGATAATAATGACTTGTTTTAAAATCCGACAAACCATTTCTGTTTATGAAGGTAACCTAGCCAACACCAGGCTACTTGCCCAAGGCCCTAAAATGACAATATTGCATTATTTCGATATCGAAAAGATATCAAAATACAATGTGAATAGAGTCAAATGCTTGAAGAATATTCAAAGTAAATAACATTGAAAAGCGCTACAAATAGATGGCAGTCAATGAAGAGAATGAGAAGTAGCCACATAGATGGATATATAAAGGAACCATAAGGATATGACCATACATCACTAAGATGGATATATAAAGGAACCATAAGGATATGACCATACATCACTAAGATGGATATATAAAGGAACCATAAGGATATGACCATACATCACTAAGATGGATATATAAAGGAACCATAAGGATATGACCATACATCACACCACTAAGATGGATATATACAGGAACCATAAGGATATGACCATACATCACTAAGATGGATATATACAGGAACCATAAGGATATGACCATACATCACTAAGATGGATATATACAGGAACCATAAGGATATGACCATACATCACACCACTAAGATGGATATATACAGGAACCATAAGGATATGACCATACATCACTAAGATGGATATATAAAGGAACCATAAGGATATGACCATACATCACTAAGATGGATATATAAAGGAACCATAAGGATATGACCATACATCACACCACTAAGATGGATATATACAGGAACCATAAGGATATGACCATACATCACTAAGATGGATATATAAAGGAACCATAAGGATATGACCATACATCACACCACTAAGATGGATATATACAGGAACCATAAGGATATGACCATACATCACTAAGATGGATATATAAAGGAACCATAAGGATATGACCATACATCACTAAGATGGATATATAAAGGAACCATAAGGATATGACCATACATCACACCACTAAGATGGATATATACAGGAACCATAAGGATATGACCATACATCACTAAGATGGATATATACAGGAACCATAAGGATATGACCATACATCACTAAGATTGATATATACAGGAACCATAAGGATATGACCATACATCACTAAGATTGATATATAAAGGAACCATAAGGATATGACCATACATCACTAAGATTGATATATACAGGAACCATAAGGATATGACCATACATCACACCACTAAGATGGATATATACAGGAACCATAAGGATATGACCATACATCACTAAGATGGATATATAAAGGAACCATAAGGATATGACCATACATCACTAAGATGGATATATAAAGGAACCATAAGGATATGACCATACATCACTAAGATGGATATATAAAGGAACCATAAGGATATGACCATACATCACACCACTAAGATGGATATATACAGGAACCATAAGGATATGACCATACATCACTAAGATGGATATATAAAGGAACCATAAGGATATGACCATACATCACTAAGATGGATATATAAAGGAACCATAAGGATATGACCATACATCACACCACTAAGATGGATATATACAGGAACCATAAGGATATGACCATACATCACTAAGATGGATATATAAAGGAACCATAAGGATATGACCATACATCACTAAGATGGATATATAAAGGAACCATAAGGATATGACCATACATCACACCACTAAGATGGATATGTACAGGAACCATAAGGATATGACCATACATCACACCACTAAGATGGATATGTACAGGAACCATAAGGATATGACCATACATCACTAAGATGGATATGTACAGGAACCATAAGGATATGACCATACATCACACCACTAAGATGGATATATACAGGAACCATAAGGATATGACCATACATCACTAAGATGGATATATAAAGGAACCATAAGGATATGACCATACATCACTAAGATGGATATATAAAGGAACCATAAGGATATGACCATACATCACTAAGATGGATATGTACAGGAACCATAAGGATATGACCATACATCACATCACTAAGATTGATATATACAGGAACCATAAGGATGTGACCATACACCACACCACTAAGATGGATATATACAGGAACCATAAGGATATGACCATACATCACTAAGATGGATATATACAGGAACCATAAGGATATGAAAATACATCACACCACTAAGATGGATATATACAGGAACCATAAGAATATGACCATACATCACTAAGATGGATATATACAGGAACCATAAGGATATGACCATACACCACACCACTAAGATGGATATGTACAGGAACTATAAGGATATGACCATACATCACTAAGATTGATATATACAGGAACCATAAGGATATGACCATACATCACTGACCTGGTGGACTCACTAAACACAAATACTGCCTCTGATCTGGAGGACTCACTAAACACAAATACTGCCTCTGATCTGGAGGACTCATTAAACACAAATACTGCCTCTGATCTGGAGGACTCACTAAACACAAATACTGCCTCTGATCTGGAGGACTCACTAAACACAAATACTGCCTCTGATCTGGAGGACTCACTAAACACAAATACTGCCTCTGATCTGGAGGACTCATTAAACACAAATACTGCCTCTGATCTGGTGGACTCATTAAACACAAATACTGCCTCTGATCTGGAGGACTCACTAAACACAAATACTGCCTCTGATCTGGAGGACTCACTAAACACAAATACTGCCTCTGATCTGGAGGACTCACTAAACACAAATACTGCCTCTGTTCTGGTCGACTCACTAAACACAAATACTGCCTCTGATCTGGAGGACTCACTCAACACAAATACTGCCTCTGATCTGGAGGACTCACTCAAGTAGAATAGAGGAAGTAGTGATGGTGAACATGATTAACCACCTATAAACATACTACTAGAATAGAGGAAGTAGTGATGGTGAATATGATTAACCACAGAGGAAGTAGTGATGGTGAACATGATTAACCTATAAACATACTGGTAGAATAGAGGAATTAGTGATGGTGAACATGATTAACGACAGAGGAAGTAGTGATGGTGAACATGATTAACCACAGAGGAAGTAGTGATGGTGAACATGATTAACCATCTATAAACATACTGGTAGAATAGAGGAAGTAGTGATGGTGAACATGATTAACCACCTATAAACATACTGGTAGAATAGAGGAAGTAGTGATGGTGAACATGATTAACCATCTATAAACATACTAGTAGAATAGAGGAAGTAGTGATGGTGAACATGACTAACCACAGAGGAAGTAGTGATGGTGAACATGATTAACCACCTATAAACATACTGGTAGAATAGAGGAAGTAGTGATGGTGAACATGATTAACCACCTATAAACATACTGGTAGAATAGAGGAAGTAGTGATGGTGAACATGATTAACCTATAAACATACTGGTAGAATAGAGGCAGTAGTGATGGTGAACATGACTAACCACAGAGGAAGTAGTGATGGTGAACATGATTAACGACAGAGGAAGTAGTGATGGTGAACATGATTAACCACAGAGGAAGTAGTGATGGTGAACATGATTAACCATCTATAAACATACTGGTAGAATAGAGGAAGTAGTGATGGTGAACATGATTAACCACCTATAAACATACTGGTAGAATAGAGGAAGTAGTGATGGTGACCATGATTAACCACCTATAAACATACTGGTAGAATAGAGGAAGTAGTGATGGTGAACATGATTAACCACCTATAAACATACTGGTAGAATAGAGGAAGTAGTGATGGTGAAAATGATTAACCACAGAGGAAGTAGTGATGGTGAACATGGTTAACCACAGAGGAAGTAGTGATGGTGAACATGATTAACCACATATAAACATACTGGTAAAATAGAGGAAGTAGTGATGGTGAACATGATTAACCACCTATAAACATACTGGTAGAATAGAGGAAGTAGTGATGGTGAACATGATTAACCACAGAGGAAGTAGTGATGGTGAACATGATTAACCACATATAAACATACTGGTAAAATAGAGGAAGTAGTGATGGTGAACATGATTAACCACCTATAAACATACTGGTAGAATAGAGGAAGTAGTGATGGTGAACATGATTAACCACCTATAAACATACTGGTAGAATAGAGGAAGTAGTGATGGTGAACATGATTAACCTATAAACATACTGGTAGAATAGAGGAAGTAGTGATGGTGAACATGATTAACCACAGAGGAAGTAGTGATGGTGAACATGATTAACCACCTATAAACATACTGGTAGAATAGAGGAAGTAGTGATGGTGAACATGATTAACCATCTATAAACATACTGGTAGAATAGAGGAAGTAGTGATGGTGAACATGATTAACCACCTATAAACATACTGGTAGAATAGAGGAAGTAGTGATGGTGAACATGATTAACCACAGAGGAAGTAGTGATGGTGAACATGATTAACCACAGAGGAAGTAGTGATGGTGAACATGATTAACCACATATAAACATACTGGTAAAATAGAGGAAGTAGTGATGGTGAACATGATTAACCACCTATAAACATACTGGTAGAATAGAGGAAGTAGTGATGGTGAACATGATTAACCACCTATAAACATACTGGTAGAATAGAGGAAGTAGTGATGGTGAACATGATTAACCATCTATAAACATACTGGTAGAATAGAGGAAGTAGTGATGGTGAACATGATTAACCACCTATAAACATACTGGTAGAATAGAGGAAGTAGTGATGGTGAACATGATTAACCACAGAGGAAGTAGTGATGGTGAACATGATTAACCACAGAGGAAGTAGTGATGGTGAACATGATTAACCACATATAAACATACTGGTAAAATAGAGGAAGTAGTGATGGTGAACATGATTAACCACCTATAAACATACTGGTAGAATAGAGGAACTAGCGATGGTGAACATGATTAACCACAGAGGAAGTAGTGATTGTGAACATGATTAACCACATATAAACATACTGGTAAAATAGAGGAAGTAGTGATGGTGAACATGATTAACCACCTATAAACATACTGGTAGAATAGAGGAAGTAGTGATGGTGAACATGATTAACCACCTATAAACATACTGGTAGAATAGAGGAAGTAGTGATGGTGAACATGATTAACCACCTATAAACATACTGGTAGAATAGAGGAAGTAGTGATGGTGAACATGATTAACCATCTATAAACATACTGGTAGAATAGAGGAAGTAGTGATGGTGAACTTGATTAACCACCTATAAACATACTGGTAGAATAGAGGAAGTAGTGATGGTGAACATGATTAACCATCTATAAACATACTAGTAGAATAGAGGAGGTAGTGATGGTGAACATGATTAACCATCTATAAACATACTGGTAGAATAGAGGAAGTAGTGATGGTGAACATGATTAACCACAGAGGAAGTAGTGATGGTGAACATGATTAACCACATATAAACATACTGGTAAAATAGAGGAAGTAGTGATGGTGAACATGATTAACCACCTATAAACATACTGGTAGAATAGAGGAAGTAGTGATGGTGAACATGATTAACCACAGAGGAAGTAGTGATGGTGAACATGATTAACCACAGAGGAAGTAGTGATGGTGAACATGATTAACCATCTATAAACATACTGGTAGAATAGAGGAAGTAGTGATGGTGAACATGATTAACCACCTATAAACATACTAGTAGAATAGAGGAAGTAGTGATGGTGAACATGATTAACCATCTATAAACATACTGGTAGAATAGAGGAAGTAGTGATGGTGAACATGATTAACCACCTATAAACATACTGGTAGAATAGAGGAAGTAGTGATGGTGAACATGATTAACCACAGAGGAAGTAGTGATGGTGAACATGATTAACATATAAACATACTGGTAGAATAGAGGAAGTAGTGATAGTGAACATGATTAACCACAGAGGAAGTAATGATGGTGAACATGATTAACCACCTATAAACATACTAGTAGAATAGAGGAAGTAGTGATGGTGAACATGATTAACCACCTATAAACATACTGGTAGAATAGAGGAAGTAGTGATGGTGAACATGACTAACCACCTATAAACATACTGGTAGAATAGAGGAAGTAGTGATGGTGAACATGATTAACCACCTATAAACATACTGGTAGAATAGAGGAAGTAGTGATGGTGAACATGATTAACCACCTATAAACATACTGGTAGAATAGAGGAAGTAGTGATGGTGAACATGATTAACCACAGAGGAAGTAGTGATGGTGAACATGATTAACCACAGAGGAAGTAGTGATGGTGAACATGATTAACCACCTATAAACATACTGGTAGAATAGAGGAAGTAGTGATGGTGAACATGATTAACCACCTATAAACATACTGGTAGAACAGAGGAAGTAGTGATGGTGAACATGATTAACCACAGAGGAAGTAGTGATGGTGAACATGATTAACCACAGAGGAAGTAGTGATGGTGAACATGATCAACCACCTATAAACATACTAGTAGAATAGAGGAAGTAGTGATGGTGAACATGATTAACCACCTATAAACATACTGGTAGAATAGAGGAAGTAGTGATGGTGAACATGATTAACCATCTATAAACATACTAGTAGAATAGAGGAAGTAGTGATGGTGAACATGACTAACCACCTATAAACATACTGGTAGAATAGAGGAAGTAGTGATGGTGAACATGATTAACCACCTATAAACATACTAGTAGAATAGAGGAAGTAGTGATGGTGAACATGATTAACCACCTATAAACATACTGGTAGAATAGAGGAAGTAGTGATGGTGAACATGATTAACCACCTATAAACATACTAGTAGAATAGAGGAAGTAGTGATGGTGAACATGATTAACCACCTATAAACATACTAGTAGAATAGAGGAAGTAGTGATGGTGAACATGATTAACCACCTATAAACATACTGGTAGAATAGAGGAAGTAGTGATGGTGAACATGATTAACCACAGAGGAAGTAGTGATGGTGAACATGATTAACCACCTATAAACATACTGGTAGAATAGAGGAAGTAGTGATGGTGAACATGATTAACCACCTATAACATACTGGTAGAACAGAGGAAGTAGTGATGGTGAACATGATTAACCACAGAGGAAGTAGTGATGGTGAACATGATTAACCACAGAGGAAGTAGTGATGGTGAACATGATCAACCACCTATAAACATACTAGTAGAATAGAGGAAGTAGTGATGGTGAACATGATTAACCACCTATAAACATACTGGTAGAATAGAGGAAGTAGTGATGGTGAACATGATTAACCATCTATAAACATACTAGTAGAATAGAGGAAGTAGTGATGGTGAACATGACTAACCACCTATAAACATACTGGTAGAATAGAGGAAGTAGTGATGGTGAACATGATTAACCACCTATAAACATACTGGTAGAATAGAGGAAGTAGTGATGGTGAACATGATTAACCACCTATAAACATACTAGTAGAATAGAGGAAGTAGTGATGGTGAACATGATTAACCACCTATAAACATACTGGTAGAATAGAGGAAGTAGTGATGGTGAACATGATTAACCACCTATAAACATACTAGTAGAATAGAGGAAGTAGTGATGGTGAACATGATTAACCACCTATAAACATACTAGTAGAATAGAGGAAGTAGTGATGGTGAACATGATTAACCACCTATAAACATACTGGTAGAATAGAGGAAGTAGTGATGGTGAACATGATTAACCACCTATAAACATACTGGTAGAATAGAGGAAGTAGTGATGGTGAACATGATTAACCACCTATAAACATACTGGTAGAATAGAGGAAGTAGTGATGGTGAACATGATTAACCACAGAGGAAGTAGTGATGGTGAACATGATTAACCACCTATAAACATACTGGTAGAATAGAGGAAGTAGTGATGGTGAACATGATTAACCACCTATAAACATACTGGTAGAACAGAGGAAGTAGTGATGGTGAACATGATTAACCACAGAGGAAGTAGTGATGGTGAACATGATTAACCACCTATAAACATACTGGTAGAATAGAGGAAGTAGTGATGGTGAACATGATTAACCACCTATAAACATACTGGTAGAATAGAGGAAGTAGTGATGGTGAACATGATTAACCACCTGTAAACATACTGGTAGAATAGAGGAAGTAGTGATGGTGAACATGATTAACCACCTATAAACACTATAAGAGGACAAGGAATATGTTCCAAATGGGACCCTATTCCCTACATAGTGCACTACTTAAGGCCAGTGCCCTATAGGGAATAGGTTGCAATTTTTGGACACATATCCAAGTGTTTTGTGTTCCCTAAGCTTGTCCCCAGACTGCCCTTTTAATCCCCTGCCCCCTGGTATGTGTTGGTGACATCACACCGCTCCCCGCCACTCCCTCCGTCCAGGCCTGGCGAGTCGATCGGGAGACTGACTGGCTCCATTCTCTGACCTCTGCCATTATCAAGATGGCGTCTGTCTGTCCGTCGGGCTCAGAAGAGGATTGATATCATGGATACACATTACAGACAGATGAGAAATACTACATCTACTGTAAATCTACTGTAATAGAAGTATTGCGTGGCCAGCCTTCCAAAACCCCATCCCATTCACTCCACTACTGTGAGAAGCCTGGGTTTTGGAGGCTACAGTAATATCTACTGGAACTGTTAGCAACAACAACATAATCCAGGAAGGAGACCAATCAACTGAAGGACTGTTCTGATGTTGCTAGGAGACAGATGCAGAGGATCTTCTCTGAAAAGGTTGGCCATGACCTCTCCTGGAGGATCCCTCTTAAACTGCATCTCAAATGGTACCCTATTCCCCATTTTGTGGCATAGGGCTCTGGTCAACAGTAGTGCACTATATAGGGAATAGTGTACCATAGGGCTCTGGTCTAAAGTAGTGCACTATATAGGGAATAGTGTACCATAGGGCTCTGGTCAACAGTAGTGCACTATATAGGGAATAGTGTACCATAGGGCTCTGGTCAACAGTAGTGCACTATATAGGGAATAGTGTACCATAGGGCTCTGGTCAACAGTAGTGCACTATATAGGGAATAGTGTACCATAGGGCTCTGGTCAACAGTAGTGCACTATATAGGGAATAGTGTACCATAGGGCTCTGGTCTAAAGTAGTACACTATATAGGGAATAGTGTACCATAGGGCTCTGGTCTAAAGTAGTGCACTATATAGGGAATAGTGTACCATAGGGATCTGGTCAACAGTAGGGCACTATATAGGGAATAGTGTACCATAGGGCTCTGGTCTAAAGTAGTACACTATATAGGGAATAGTGTACCATAGGGCTCTGGTCTAAAGTAGTGCACTATATAGGGAATAGTGTACCATAGGGCTCTGGTCTAAAGTAGTACACTATATAGGGAATAGGGTGCCATATGGATGTGGTCTAAAGTAGTACACTATATAGGGAATGGGGTGCTATTTTGGGATGCACCCAATGTCTAGCTGAATAACAGACCAGTAATTTCCCTCCTTGGGCTACTAATTACCCAATAAAGACTTATCTACATCCTCTACGTCTCTCTAGACTGAACAGGAAGTAGACATCCTTTATAAAGATGTGTGATTCAGATGACAGAGACAAACAAGGTCTTCATGATGAGGAGGCTGGTGGGAGGGGCTATAGGAGGACAGTAGATGTAGAGGAGGCTGGTGGGATAGGCTATAGGAGGACAGTAGATGTAGAGGAGGCTAGTGGGAGGAGCTGTAGAGGAAGAGGCTGGTGGGAGGAGCTATAGGAGGACAGTAGATGTAGAGGCTAGTGGGAGGAGCTATAGGAGGACAGTCGAGGAAGAGGGCCAGGAGCTGTTAGACATGTTCCATCAGGGGGAGGAGCTATAGGAGGACAGTAGATGTAAAGGCTGGTGGGAGGAGCTATAGGAGGACAGTATATGTAGAGGCTGGTGGGATGAGCTATAGGAGGACAGTAGAGGAAGAGGGCCAGGAGCTGTTAGACATGTTCCATCAGGGGGAGGGGCTATAGGAGGACAGTAGAGGAAGAGGCTGGTGGGAGGAGCTATAGGAGGACAGTAGAGGAAGAGGGCCAGGAGATGTTAGACATGTTCCATCAGGGGGAGGAGCTATAGGAGGACAGTAGATGTAGAGGCTGGTGGGAGGAGCTATAGGAGGACAGTAGAGGAAGAGGCTGGTGGGAGGAGCTATAGGAGGACAGTAGAGGAAGAGGGCCAGGAGCTGTTAGACATGTTCCATCAGGGGGAGGGGCTATAGGAGGACAGTAGATGTAGAGGCTGGTGGGAGGAGCTATAGGAGGACAGTAGATGTAGAGGCTGGTGGGAGGAGCTATAGGAGGGCCAGGAGCTGTTAGACATGTTCCATCAGGGGGAGGAGCTATAGGAGGACAGTAGATGTAGAGGCTGGTGGGAGGAGCTATAGGAGGACAGTAGATGTAGAGGCTGGTGGGAGGAGCTATAGGAGGACAGTAGAGGAAGAGGGCCAGGAGCTGTTAGACATGTTCCATCAGGGGGAGGAGCTAGGAACAGATGGAATGGAGGTCATGGAGATGTGACAGGGTGTGTGTGTATCTGTCAGGCGAATGAGAAGATGAAGATTTGACAGCGAGGTGAGAGAGAGTTCATCCTTAACGAGGCTTGTCGATTAGAGCGACTTTGGCAGTAACAGGTGGAATCTCAAGGGGACGGCCATCACCATGTCTACTGCTGCCAGGCTGGGCCGTGCCACCCCGACACACAATCCGACGACAAGGGACGCACAATGGGCGGCGCTGCCAAAGCTTACAGTACACCACACTGTCTCATTGGCCTGTTCCACCAGACTGCCTACCAATCAGAAACTAGATTAAAGGCATTGTGATGAAGTCAGACTAATCCCAGGGAACACAGCTAAACAGACAGGTCTGATTCACCTGCAGATACTTCTGTTGTCTGATATAGTGTAGTATAGAAGTAGATGTTTATAATCCAAACCTTTCCAGTAGCCTTTAGTTCCGAGATTGGAAACAGGGTTGGAATTAGCCTAAAATTCCACTCCTTGTGCTCCGTGTCGTAACATTCCACTCCTTGTGCTCCGTGTCGTAACATTCCAGTCCTTGTGCTCCATGTCGTAACATTCCACTCCTTGTGCTCCGTGTTGTAACATTCCAGTCCTTGTGCTCCGTGTCGTAACATTCCACTCCTTGTGCTCCGTGTCGCAACATTCCACTCCTTGTGCTCCGTGTCGTAACATTCCAGTCCTTGTGCTCCGTGTCGTAACATTCCTCTCCTTGTGCTCCGTGTCGTAACATTCCACTCCTTGTGCTCCGTGTCGTAACATTCCAGTCCTTGTACTCCGTGTCGTAACATTCCAGTCCTTGTACTCCGTGTCGTAACATTACACTCCTTGTGCTCCGTGTCGTAACATTCCACTCCTTGTGCTCCGTGTCGTAACATTCCACTCCTTGTGCTCCGTGTCGTAACATTCCTCTCCTTGTGCTCCGTGTCGTAACATTCCACTCCTTGTGCTCCGTGTCGTAACATTCCAGTCCTTGTACTCCGTGTCGTAACATTCCATTCCTTGTACTCCGTGTCGTAACATTACACTCCTTGTGCTCCGTGTCGTAACATTCCACTCCTTGTGCTCCGTGTCGTAACATTCCACTCCTTGTGCTCCGTGTCGTAACATTCCAGTCCTTGTGCTCCGTGTCGTAACATTCCTCTCCTTGTGCTCCGTGTCGTAACATTCCACTTCTTGTGCTCTGTGTCGTAACATTCCACTCCTTGTGCTCCGTGTCGTAACATTCCTCTCCTTGTGCTCCGTGTCGTAACATTCCACTTCTTGTGCTCCGTGTCGTAACATTCCACTCCTTGTGCTCCGTGTCGTAACATTCCTCTCCTTGTGCTCCGTGTCGTAACATTCCACTTCTTGTGCTCCGTGTCGTAACATTCCACTTCTTGTGCTCCGTGTCGTAACATTCCACTCCTTGTGCTCCGTGTCGTAACATTCCTCTCCTTGTGCTCCGTGTCGTAACATTCCACTTCTTGTGCTCCGTGTCGTAACATTCCAGTCCTTGTGCTCCGTGCCGTAACATTCCAGTCCTTGTACTCCGTGTCGTAACATTCCACTTCTTGTGCTCCGTGTCGTATGTTTGACAAGGAGTGGAATGATCATATGGAGTGACTGGGAGGTTGTACATATGGAGTGTGTGAGCTTAAAAGGAGTGGAATGATAGCACCAACTATATGGCTGGGGTGGCGTTGGGTTGTGTTGACGAGGCGCTATCTGGCTGGGGTGGGGTTGGGTTGTGTTGACGAGGCGCTATCTGGTAGGGGTGGCATTGGGTTGTGTTGACAAGGCGCTATCTGGTAGGGGTGGCATTGGGTTGTGTTGACGAGGCGCTATCTGGCTGGGGTGGCGTTGGGTTGTGTTGACGAGGCGCTATCTGGCTGGGGTGGCGTTGGGTTGTGTTGACGAGGCGCTATCTGGCTGGGGTGGCATTGGGTTGTGTTGACGAGGCGCTATCTGGCTGGGGTGGCGTTGGGTTGTGTTGACGAGGCGCTATCTGGTAGGGGTGGCATTGGGTTGTGTTGACGAGGCGCTATCTGGTAGGGGTGGCATTGGGTTGTGTTGACGAGGCGCTATCTGGCTGGGGTGGCGTTGGGTTGTGTTGACGAGGCGCTATCTGGTAGGGGTGGCATTGGGTTGTGTAGACGAGGCGCTATCTGGCTGGGATGGCGTTGGGTTGTGTTGACGAGGCGCTATCTGGCTGGGGTGGCGTTGGGTTGTATTGACGAGGCGCTATCTGTCTGGGGTGGCGTTGGGTTGTGTTGACGAGGCGCTATCTGGCTGGGGTGGCGTTGGGTTGTGTTGACGAGGCGCTATCTGGTAGGGGTGGCGTTGGGTTGTGTTGACGAGGCGCTATCTGGTAGGGGTGGCGTTGGGTTGTGTTGACGAGGCGCTATCTGCCTGGGGTGGCGTTGGGTTGTGTTGACGAGGCGCTATCTGGTAGGGGTGGCATTGGGTTGTGTTGACGAGGCGCTATCTGGTAGGGGTGGCGTTGGGTTGTGTTGACGAGGCGCTATCTGGTAAGGGTGGCGTTGGGTTGTGTTGACGAGGCGCTATCTGGTAGGGGTGTGCTGTAGTTGAGATCTATTAAGATGCTAATCTCTCCGGTTGGAATTCAACAACTTTTTGTTTCTGACACACAGAGAACACCAGGGAGGGGCCTGCTGGGGGGACGGGAGGGAGATAGGAGAGAGACGTGTCTTCATACTGCAACATTAAGAGAGAGAGGAGGGGAGAGAGAGAGAGGAGGGGAGAGAGAGAGACATGTTTTCATACTGCAGCATGAAGAGAGAGGAGGGGAGAGGGAGGAGCCTTCGGAGATAAACAAAACATGCCATCACACCATTACGAGACTGAGGCTCATGTTCAAGAGAATTATGACAACAGATTAGGATGTTGTGTCTCAATTAGTCTTGATAATCATTGAAGAAGTACTTTGAATAGAGAACATATTTTAATACATCATAATAAGATTGATCACTGTGATCTAACGATTTATCCTCCACACTAATACGCTAGATAAATTCAACTGATTTCTACTAATTCCGTTAGAATCAAATTAAAATCAAATGTTATTTGTTACATGCTGAATACAACAGGTGTAGACCTTACCGTTAAATGCTTACTTACAAGCCCTTAACTCTATTTATGTAACTGCATTGCCGGTTAAGAGAATATATTGGCTAAATAAACTAAAGTAAAAAATAAAAAGTAACAATAAAATTACATAACAATAATGAGGCTTTACACAGGGGGCACTGGTACTGAGTCAATGTGCGGGGATACAGGTTAGAGGTAATTTGCACATGTACGGTGGTGGGTACAATTATTAGGAAATGGAAGACATACAAGACCACTGATAATCTCCCTCGATCTGGGGCGCCACGCAAGATCTCACCCCGCGGGGTCAAAATGATCACAAGAATGGTGAGCAAAAATCCCAGAACCACACGGGGGGACCTAGTGAATGATCTGCAGAGAGCTGGGACCAAAGTAACAAAGCCTACCATCAGTAACACACTACGCCGCCAGGGACTGAAAATAAGAATTTGTTCTTAACTGACTTGCCTAGTAAAATAAAGGTAAAATATATTTATATTTTTTTAAATGGGTAAAAATCGAAAAGAGTAGAGGGCCTAGAAAGCTTCCCTGTGGTACACCACACTTTACATCTTTGACATTAGAGAAGCTTCCATTAAATAAATATTTTGAGTTTTGATTCCACGATATGGGCAGAGGTTGAAAAGTCATAACTCAAGAGCCTTACGTTTAGAATGGATCGGCCTTACGGTTGCAGGCTGTAAAGCTCTACTGGGGGCTTCATTGAGGCAAGGCCATGAAAATTGGTGTGAGCTGTGAGGACAATGGAGGTGAGTGTATAGACAGACATAGAGGAGAGAGATGTCTATTGACTGGGAAAACAGACAGACAGCACATCTGATCTGGGGGTCTCTCTCTCCCTCTCTCTCTCTCCCTCTCTCTCTCCCTCCCTCTCTCTCTCCCCTGACCCCTTGTCCCCACCACGTCTCCATAAAGCAAAGCTTCCTCTCCCTCTCCCCCTGCTCTCTGTGTCCACTTCTCTCCAGGTCTCCTTCCCCAGTGTCTCCATAAAGCCTGTGGTGGTCATTATTTTGGGCAGATGGAGGAAGGTTAGCGTCTGTCACTCCTGAGGAGGGGATCGTAGGGATGACAGAAGAAAGAGCCCTTCAGAGAAAAGACCAGAAGCAGGAGGGAGCTTTTCATTGGTGTGAAAGACGTTGAAGAGGATAAGGAGCGGGGAAGCGCTGGGCATACAAATAGTCACTCTAGAATGGGCTTAGAGCCTATAACCCTGGCCATTTGAATGGGGAGGGCCGTTATTCTTATTCTGGGGTCCCCTGTCCTCACAGTCAGCTGACAGAGAGAAAGAGAAGAATGGCAGGGTTCAAGGCCCTCTCTAGGACCCACACAATAGGAGGGGCTCGCTCTTCTTCTCCTTTCAGACATGTAGCTTGAATATCTCCAGATGAAGAAGATGGCACAATGCCAAGCCCTGAGAGAGAGAGAGAGAGAGATTCCACAAAGTTGTGAACCAACTGAGAGGCAAGAAGGGCCTTCTATGCCAACAAAAGGAACATAAAATTTGACCTAACAATTAGGATCTGGCTAACAATACTTGAATCAGTTATAGAACCCATTGCCCTTTATGGTTGTGGGGTCCACTCACCAACCAATAATTCACAAAATAGGACAAAAAACAAATTGAGACTGCAAATGTCATAGACTAAGATACAGTAGAATAGCATAGAATATAGTATATACATATGATATGAGTAATGCAAGATATGTAAATATTATTAAAGTGACTCGTGTTCCATTTATTAAAGTGGCTAGTGTTTTCAAGTCTATGTATACAGTGCCTTGTGAAAGTATTCGGCCCCCTTGAACTTTACGACCTTTTGCCACATTTCAGGCTTCAAACATAAAGATATAAAACTGTATTTTTTTGTGAAGAATCAACAACAAGTGGGACACAATCATGAAGTGGAACGACATTTATTGGATATTTCAAACTTTTTTAACAAATCAAAAACTGAAAAATTGGGCGTGCAAAATTATTCAGCCTCTTTACTTTCAGTGCAGCAAACTCTCTCCAGAGGTTCAGTGAGTATCTCTGAATGATCCAATGTTGACCTAAATGACTAATGATGATAAATACAATCCACCTGTGTGTAATCAAGTCTCCGTATAAATGCACCTGCACTGTGATAGTCTCAGAGGTCCGTTAAAAGCGCAGAGAGCATCATGAAGAACAAGGAACACACCAGGCAGGTCCGAGATACGGTTGTGAAGAAGTTTAAAGCCGGATTTGGATACAAAAAGATTTCCCAAGCTTTAAACATCCCAAGGAGCACTGTGCAAGCGATAATATTGAAATGGAAGGAGTATCAGACCACTGCACATCTACCAAGACCTGGCCGTCCCTCTAAACTTTCAGCTCATACAAGGAGAAAACTGATCAGAGATGCAGCCAAGAGGCCCATGATCACTCTGGATGAACTGCAGAGATCTACAGCTGAGGTGGGAGACTCTGTCCATAGGACAACAATCAGTCGTATATTGCACAAATCTGGCCTTTATGGAAGAGTGGCAAGAAGAAAGCCATTTCTTAAAGATATCCATAAAAAGTGTTGTTTAAAGTTTGCCACAAGCCACCTGGGAGACACACCAAACATGTGGAAGAAGGTGCTCTGGAAGGTGCTTTGGCAACAATGCAAAATGTTATGTTTGGCGTAAAAGCAACACAGCTCATCACCCTGAACACACCATCCCCACTGTCAAACATGGTGGTGGCAGCATCATGGTTTGGGCCTGCTTTTCTTCAGCAGGGACAGGGAAGATGGTTAAAATTGATGGGAAGATGGATGGAGCCAAATACAGGACCATTCTGGAAGAAAACCTGATGGAGACTGGGACGGAGATTTGTCTTCCAACAAGACAATGATCCAAAACATAAAGCAAAATCTACAATGGAATGGTTCAAAAATAAACATATCCAGGTGTTAGAATGGCCAAGTCAAAGTCCAGACCTGAATCCAATCGAGAATCTGTGGAAAGAACTGAAAACTGCTGTTCACAAATGCTCTCCATCCAACCTCACTGAGCTCGAGCTGTTTTGCAAGGAGGAATGGGAAAAAATGTCCGTCTCTCGATGTGCAAAACTGATAGAGACATACCCCAAGCGACTTACAGCTGTAATCGCAGCAAAAGGTGGCACTACAAAGTATTAACTTAAGGGGGCTGAATAATTTTACACGCCCAATTTTTCCGTTTTTGATTTGTTAAAAAAGTTTGAAATATCCAATAAATGTCGTTCCACTTCATGATTGTGTCCCACTTGTTGATTCTTCACAAAAAATACAGTTTTATATCTTTATGTTTGAAGCCTGAAATGTGTCAAAAGGTCGCAAAGTTCAAGGGGGCCGAATACTTTCGCAAGGCACTGTATAGGCAGCAGCCTCTAATGTGCTAGTGATGGCTATTTAACAGTATGATGGCCTTGAGATAGAAGCTGTTTTTAAGTCTCTCGGTTCCAGCTTTGATGCACCTGTACTGACCTCGCCTTCTGGATGATAGCGTGGTGAACAGGCAGTGGCTCGTGTAGTTGTTGTCCTTGATGATCTTTATGGCCTTCCTGTGACATTGGGTGCTGTATGTGTCCTGGAGGGCAGGTAGTTTGCCCTTGGTGATGCGTTGAGCAGACTGCACCACCCTCTGGAGAGCCCTGCCGTTGCGGGCTGCACCTTCTTCACCACACTGTCTGTGTGGGTGGACCATTTCAGTTTGTCAGCGATGTGTACACCGAGGAACGTTAAGCTTTCCAGCTTCTCCACTGCGGTCCTGTCGATGTAGATATGGGGGTGCTCCCTCTGCTGTTTCCTGAAGTCCATGATCATCTCCTTTGTTTTGTTGACGTTGAGTGAGAGATATTTTTCTGACACCACACTCCCAGAGCTGTGAAGCTGTCTCGTCATTATTGGTAATCAAGCCTACTACTGTTGTGTTGTCTGCAAACTTGATGATTGAGTTGGAAGCCTGCTTGGCCACACAGTCATGGGTGAACAGGGCGTACAGGATGGGGGCTTGTGCGGCCCCAGCGTTGAGGATCATCGAAGTGGAGATGTTGTTTCCTACCTTCACCACCTGGGTGGCGGCACGTCAGGAAGTCCAGGACTCAGTTGCACAGGGCGGGGCTCAGACCCAGGGCCTCGAGCTTAATGATGAGCTTGGAGGGTACTATGGTGCTGAATGCTGAGCTGTAGTCAATGAACAGAATTCTTACATTGGTATTCCTCTTGTCCAGATGGGATAGGGCAGTGTGATGGCGATTGCATCGTCTGTGGATCTATTGGGGCGGTAAGCAAAATGGAGTGGGTCTAGGGTGACAGGTAAGGTAAAGGTGACATGATCCTAGTTAAATATAGGTTAAATAAATAAATACATGTAAATATATATATATTTGTTGCCCTGCTGTGAGATTGGCTGGTTCTGCTGTAAGGGTGGGTGTTATTACAGTGATGGTGGGTGGTGAAGGTGGTGTACTGCCTTATGATGTCCTGTAGGGTGGTGGGTACTGTTGTGTTGTAGGGTGGTGGGTACTGTTGTGTTGTAGGGTACTGTTGTGTTGTAGGGTGGTGGGTACTGTTGTGTTGTAGGGTGGTGGGTACTGTTGTGTTGTAGGGTGGTGGGGTACTGTTGTGTTGTAGGGTGGTGGGGTACTGTTGTGTTGTAGGGTGGTGGGGTACTGTTGTGTTGTAGGGTGGTGGGGTATCAAATCAAATCAAATGTATTTATATAGCCCTTTGTACATCAGCTGATATCTCAAAGTGCTGTACAGAAACCCAGCCTAAAACCCCAAACAGCAAGCAATGCAGGTGTAGAAGCACCGTGGCTAGGAAAAACTCCCTAGAAAGGCCAAAACCTAGGAAGAAACCTAGAGAGGAACCAGGCTATGAGGGGGGGCCAGTCCTCTTCTGGCTGTGCCGGGTGGAGATTATAACAGAACATGGCCAAGATGTTCAAATGTTCATAAATGACCAGCATGGTCGAATAATAATAAGGCAGAACAGTTGAAACTGGAGCAGCAGCACGGCCAGGTAGACTGGGGACAGCAAGGTGTCATCCTGTCAGGTAGTCCTGGGGCATGGTCCTAGGGCTCAGGTCCTCCTCCGAGAGAGAGAGAATTAGAGAACGCACACTTAGATTCACACAGGACACCGAATAGGACAGGAGAGGTACTCCAGATATAACAAACTGACCCTAGCCCCCCAACACATTAACTACTGCAGCATAAATACTGGAGGCTGAGACAGGAGGGGTCAGGAGACACTGTGGCCCCATCCGAGGACACCCCCAGACAGGGCCAAACAGGAAGGATATAACCCCACCCACTTTGCCAAAGCACAGCCCCCACACCACTAGAGGGATATCTTCAACCACCAACTTACCATCCTGAGACAAGGCTGAGTATAGCCCACAAAGATCTCCGCCATGGCACAACCCAAGGGGGGGGCGCCAACCCAGGCAGGATGACCACATCAGTGAATCAACCCACTCAGGTGACGCACCCCTTCCAGGGACGGCATGAGAGAGCCCCAGTAAGCCAGTGACCCAGCCCCTGTAATAGGGTTAGAGGCAGAGAATCCCAGTGGGAAGAGGGGAACCGGCCAGGCAGAGACAGCAAGGGCGGTTCATTGCTCCAGAGCCTTTCCGTTCACCTTCACACTCCTGGGCCAGACTACACTCAATCATATGACCCACTGAAGAGATAAGTCTTCAGTAAGGACTTATAGGTTGAGACCGAGTTTGCGTCTCTGACATGGGTAGGCAGACCATTCCATAAAAATGGAGCTCTATAGGAGAAAGCCCTGCCTCCAGCTGTTTGCTTAGAAATTCTAGGGACAATTAGGAGGCCTGCGTCTTGTGACCGTAGCGTACGTGTAGGTATGTACGGCAGGACCAAATCAGAGAGATAGGTAGGAGCAAGCCCATGTAATGCTTTGTAGGTTAGCAGTAAAACCTTGAAATCAGCACTTGCTTTGACAGGAAGCCAGTGTAGAGAGGCTAGCACTGGAGTAATATGATCAAATTTTGGGTTCTAGTCAGGATTCTAGCAGCCGTATTTAGCACTAACTGAAGTTTATTAGTGCTTTATCCGGGTAGCCGGAAAGTAGAGCATTGCAGTAGTCTAACCTAGAAGTGACAAAAGCATGGATACATTTTTCTGCATCATTTTTGGACAGAAAGTTTCAGATTTTTGCAATGTTACGTAGATGGAAAAAAGCTGTCCTTGAAATGGTCTTGATATGTTCTTCAAAAGAGAGATCAGGGTCCAGAGTAACGCCGAGGTCCTTCACAGTTTTATTTGAGACGACTGTACAACCATTAAGATTAATTGTCAGATTCAACAGAAGATCTCTTTGTTTCTTGGGACCTAGAACAAGCATCTCTGTTTTGTCCGAGTTTAAAAGTAGAAACGTTTGCAGCCATCCCACTTCCTTATGTCTGAAACACATGCTTCAAGCAAGGGCAATTTTGGGGCTTCACCATGTTTCATTGAAATGTACAGCTGTGGTCATCCGCATAGCAGTGAAAGTTAACATTATGTTTTCGAATACCATCCCCAAGAGGTAAAATATATAGTGAAACAATAGTGGTCCCCAAAACGGAACCTTGAGGAACACCGAAATTTACAGTTGATTTGTCAGAGGACAAACCATTCACAGAGACAAACTGATATCTTCCGACAGATAAGATCTAAACCAGGCCAGAACATTGGAGACCAATTTGGGTTTCTCAATCTCTCCAAAGAATATGGTGATCGATGGTATCAAAAGCAGCACAAAGGTCTAGGGCACTGATGATTGTAGGGTGGTGGGGTACTGTTGTGTTTTAGGGTGGTGGGGTACGGTCTGTGTATTGTAGGGTGGTGGGGGTACTGCTGTGTTGTAGAGTGGTGGGTACTGCATTATGATGTTGTGTAGGGTGGTGGGGGTACTGTTGTGTTGTAGGGTGGTGGGGTACTGTTGTGTTGTAGGGTGGTGGGGGGTACTGTTGGGTTGTAGGGTGGGGGTACTGCCTTATGATGTCCTGTACGGTGGTGGGGGTACTGTGTGTTGTAGGGTGGGGGTGGGGTACTGTTGTTTTTGTAGGGTGGTGGGGTACTGTTGTATTGTAGGGTGGTGGGGTACTGTTGTATTGTAGGGTGGTGGGGGGGTACTGCGTGTTGTAGAGTGGTGGGTACTGCATTATGATGTTGTGTAGGGTGGTGGGGTACTGTTGTATTGTAGGGTGGTGGGGTACTGTTTGTTGTAGGGTGGTGGGGTAATGTTGTATTGTAGGGTGGTGGGGTACTGTTGTTTTGTAGGTGGTGGGGGGTACTGTTGTTGTTGTAGGGTGGTGGGGTACTGTTGTATTGTAGGGTGGTGGGGGGTACTGTTGTGTTGTAGGGTGGTGGGGTATGTAATTTGTAGTGTAGGGTGGTGGGGTACTGTTGTTTTGTAGGGTGTTGGGTGGTACTGTTGTGTTGTAGGGTGGGGGGGTACTGTTGTATTGTAGGGTGGTTGGGTTTCCAATCTCTCCAAAAGAATATGGTGATCGATGGTATCAAAAGCAGCACTAAGGTCTAGGAGCACGAGGACAGATGCAGAGCCTCGGTCCGATGCCATTAAAATGTAATTTACCACCTTCACAAGTGCCGTCTCAGTGCTATGATGGGGTCTAAAACCAGACTGAAGCATTTGGTACTGTTGGGTACTGTTGTGTTGTAGGGTGGTGGGGTACTGTTGGTGTAGGGTGGTGGGGGGTTTTGTTGGTACTTTTTGTGTTGTGGGTGGTGGGGTACTGTTGTATTGTAGGGTGGTGGGGTACTGTTGTGTTTTAAGGTGGTGGGGTAACTGTTGTTGTTGTAGGGTGGTGGGGTACTGCCTTATGACTGTCCTGTAGGGTAGTGGGGTACTGTTGTATTGTAGGGTGG
>NW_022263038.1:0-91139 GCF_002021735.2 Oncorhynchus kisutch | reverse complement strand
CCTATAGGGGAGGGTCTGGGGGGCATCTGTCCGCGGAGGCGGCTCTGGCACTGGACGTGGACCCCACTCCATCATTGTCTTAGTCCACCTCCTTAGCGTCCTTTGAGTGGCGACCCTCGCCGACAACATTGGCCTAGGAACCCTAACAAAGGGCCCCACTGGACTGAGGGGCAGCTCCGGACTGAGGGACAGCTCGGGACTGAGGTAGCTCAGGACTGAGGTAGCTCAGGACTGAGGGGTAGCTCAGGCATGAGGGGTAGCTCAGGACCGAGGGGTAGCTCAGGCCTGAGGGGTAGCTCAGGACTGAGAGGTAGCTCAGGACTGAGAGATAGCTCTGGCTGGTTGACACTCTGGCAGCTTCTAGCTGACTGACGGCTCTGGCAGCTCCTGGTTGACTGACGGCTCTGGCAGATCCTGGCTGAATGGCGGCTCTGGCAGATCCTGGCTGAATGGCGGCTCTGGCAGATCCTGGCTGAATGGCGGCTCTGACGGCTCATGACAGGCGGGAGACTCTAGCAGCTCTGGACAGACGGGAGACTCTAGCAGCTGCTGGACAGACGGGAGACTCCGGCAGCGCTGGTGAGGAGGAAGTGTTGGATAGCAACCCTTGCCATCCAACACATCATCCCATGTCCAGGAATCCTGACATTTCTGCTGCTGCTGTTGCTGCTGCTGCTGCCGCTTCCTCTGCTGCTTCTTGTTTGCTTCTTCTCTGCTGCTGCTTTTGCTGCTGCTGCTGCTGTTTCTCCTCTGCTGCTGCTGCTTCTCTCTGCTGCTGCTGCTGCTTCTCCTGCTGCACCTTGGGACGGCGACACTCCCCTGGCTTTGCCCAGTGTCCTCTCCCGTCAAGGATTTCCTCCCATGTCCAAGAGTCTTGTGTCTTCGGCCGCTGTTGCTGCTGCCCTTACCACTGCTTCTTCTGCTTGGTCCTGTTGTGGTGGGTGTGTTCTGTAAGGGTTTTCCTCCTCCTCTCTCGTCTGAAGAGGAGAGGCGAGAAGGATCAGAGGACCAATGCGCAGCGTGGTAAGTGTCCATGGTTTTTTAATAAGAGAAAACTCAAAACATGAACACACTACAAAACAATAAACGTGGCATAACCCGAAAACAGTCCTATCTGGTGCAGAGAACACAAAGACAGGAAACAACCACCAACAAAACCCAACACAAAACAGGCTACCTAAATATGGTTCCCAATCAGGACAATGACTAAGACCTGCCTCTGATTGAGAACCATATCAGGCCATACATAGAAACGGACAAACCTGACACACACAACATAGAATGCCCACACCAGCTCACGTCCTGACCAACCACTAAAATAGGAAAACACACAAGAACTATGGTCAGATCCTGGACAGGTATACTCGTTAATGTTATTGTGCTGTTCACATTATTAATTATATTTAAACATTTTAATTATTATTAGTTGTATTACTCTGGGGCTGAAGTCCTCTCCAAGCCCTAGTGATATCCTCTATAATGACATTATTACTCTGGGGCTGTAGTCCTCCTCAAGAGCCCTGTGACATGCCTCTATAATGACAATTATACTCGTATGGCTGTAGTCCCTCATCAGAGACCAAGGCTCTATAAGACATTATTACCCTGGGGCTGAAGTCCTTTCCGAAAGCCCTGTGATATGCCTCTATAATGACATTATTACTCTTGGGGGCTGTAGTCCCTCCTCAGAGCCCTGTGACATGCCTCTATAATGACATTATTACTCGTGGGCTGGTAGTCCTCATCAGAGACCAAGGCTCTATAATGACATTATTACTCTGGGGCTGTAGTCCTCTTCAGAGCCCTATGACATGCCTCTATAATGACATTATTACTCTGGGGCTGTTGTCCTCTTCAGAGCCCATGCGTCTATAATGACATTATTACTCTTGGACTGTAGTCCTCTTCAGAGCCTGTGACATGGCGTCTATAATGACATTATTACTCTGGACTGTAGTCCTCTTCAGAGCCCATGCTTCTAGAATGACATTATTACTCTGGGGCTGTTGTCCTCTTCAGAGCCCATGCTTCTAGAATGACATTATTACTCTGGGGCTGTTGTCCTCTTCAGAGCCCATGCTTCTAGAATTACATTATTACTCTGGGGCTGTTGTCCTCTTCAGAGCCCATGCTCTATAATGACATTATTACTCTGGGACTGTAGTTATCAGACCTGAGGATAAGACCCAGATGAAGACAGTTAAGAATAACAAACGGTTATTACAAAAACAGTGGGCAGGCAAACGACAGGTCAAGGGCGGGCAGAGGTCAGTAATCCAGGGCAGAGTCCGTAAGGTTCAGAACTGCAGGCAGGCTGGGGATCAGTCTTGTTCTGAGCACTGGCAGTGAAGGCGGCGACGAACACGGAGACGTCAGGGACCATGGTGTGACCCCAAAGCGTTGTTGCACAAAGGCCAGGGTCTGACGGGAACCAGGGTGACAGGCAAGCCTGGGGGAACAAGCACTTTCCAGGACCGTGGAGCGGGCAGCATCTGTAGGTGGGAGGAATGGTCTCTGGGTCCGAGGGTGTAGATGTGGGGCTAAAGAGGCATGAAAGTGCATCAAGGAGATGGTGAATTTGAACCGGCCCACTGAGCTTGCCTGGAGTTGAGACGCTTGGCGATGCGAAAATATTCCAGGTTCTTTTGGTCCGTCCACACTATGAACGGACGTTCCGCCCCCTCTAACCAGTATCTCCTCTCCTCCAATGCCATCTTCGCCACATGCAGTTCTCGATTCCACACATCATAATTCCCCTCTGTGGCGTAAAGACGATGGGAGAGGAATGCGCATGGATGTAGCTTAAGGCCCAGGGCAGAATGCTGGGACAGGACGGCCAGCACTCTTGCATCCGAGGCGTCTACCTCCACCACGAGCTGACGGGACGGATCCGGTTGGATCAATATGGGAGGGTTGGTGGAGAGGTGCTTAATGTGAACGGGACCTTGGAAGAGGTGGGTGCTCTTACCTTTCCTGGATCCATCTGCACAGTCCCAGCAGCTTTCACGTATCCAAGGAAGGAGATGGTGGAGTGATGGGAGTCACATTTTTCAGCTTTGACAAAAAGCTGGTTCTTCATGAGATGCTGGAGGATCTGTCGGACGTGGAAAACGTGTTCTTGAGCTGAGAGGGAAAAGACGAACACAAACCAGTTCAACATGTCACGGAGAACATCATTATCCAAGGCCTGCAACACAGCAGGAGCATTGGTCAGACCGAATGGCATCACCAGGTATTCATAGCGTCTGCTAGCAGTGTTGAAGGCTGTCTTCAATCAATCAATCAAATGTATGTATTTATAAAGCCCATTTTACATCAGCCTATGTCACAAAGTGCTATACAGAAACCCAGCATAAAACCAGAAACAGCAAGCAACGCAGATGTAGAAGCACGGTGGCTAGGAAAAACTCCCAAGAAAGGCAGGAACCTAGGAAGAAACCTAGAGAGGAACCAGGCTCTGAGGGGTGGCCAGTCCTCTTCTGGCTGTGCCGGGTGGAGATTATAACAGTGCATGGCCAAGATGTTCAAGCGTTCATAGATGACCAGCAGGGTCAAATAATAATAATAATCACAGTGGTTGTTAGAGGGTGCAACAGGTCAGCACCTCAGGAGTAAATGTCAGTTGGTTTCTCAAAGCCGATCATTCAGATTTAGAGACAGCAGGTGCGATAGAGAGATAGTAGAAAACACCAGGTCCGTGACAGGGTAGTACTTCAGGTGAACAGGTTAGGGTTCCATAGACGCAGGCAGAACAGTTGAAACTGGAGCAGCAGCACGGCCAGGTTGATTTGGGACAGCAAGGAGTCATCATGCCAGGTAATCCTGAGGCATGGTCCTAGGGCTCAGGTCCTCTGAGAGAAAGAGAGAATTAGAGAGAGCATACTTAAATTCACACAGGAACCTTGCCCCCCGACACATAAACTACTGCAGCATAAATACTGGAGGCTGAGACAGGAGGGGTCAGGAGATACTGTGGCCCCATCCGATGATGGTATGTCTGGTAAGACGAAGGGTGTGTGTCTTTTTGTCAATAACAGCTGTAACAGCCGTTGGTGGAAGAAGGTGAGGACCAAAGCGCAGCGTGGTACGTGTTCGTCATGTTTATTCCAAACTGAACACTAAAATGCAAAACGACAACCGAAACAGCTCCTTCAGGTGCCACACACACTAAACAGAAATTAACTACCCACACCACACAGGTGGGAAAAGGCTACCTAAGTATGGTTCTCAATCAGAGACTACGATAGACAGCTGCCTCTGATTGAGAACCACACCCGGCCAAACAACACAGAAATCCAAAACATAGAAAATTAACATAGAATGCCCACCCTAGTCACAACAGCTGGTGCGAGATGTCTAATATTAAAGAAGTCTCGTGAACAGCGGCGTCTGGTAAGACATGGAGCGGAGGACTATGTATTTTTGCAAATAACAGGTGGTGTTGCACGATATCGAAGGAAGTCTCGAGCTATTGTCCGCCTGAGGTAGAGTACCTTAAAGTAAGCTGTAGACTACACTATCTACCAAGATAGTTCTCATCTATATTATTTATAGCCGTCTATTTACCACCACAGACTAATGCTGGCACTAAGACTGCACTCAACCAACTCTATAAGGCCATAAGCAAACAACAAAATGCTCACCCAGGAGTGGCGCTCCTAGTGGCAGGGGACATTAATGCAGGCAAACTTAAATCAGTTTTACCAAATCTTTAACAGCATGTCAACAAGAGGAAGGTGTGCAACAAGAGGAAATCAATTCAAGACCACTTTTACTCCACACACAGAGATGCGTACTAAGCTCTCCCCAGCTCTCCATTTGGCATATACAGTGCCTTGCGAAAGTATTCGGCCCCCTTGAACTTTGCGACCTTTTGCCACATTTCAGGTTTCAAACATAAAGATATAAAACTTAATTTTTTTATGAAGAATCAACAACAAATGGGACACAATCATGAAGTGGAACGACATTTATTGGATATTTCAAACTTTTGTAACAAATCAAAAACTGAAAAATTGGGCGTGCAAAATTATTCAGCCCCTTTACTTTCAGTGCAGCAAACTCTCTCCAGAAGTTCAGTGAGGATCTCTGAATGATCCAATGTTGACCTAAATGACTAATGATGATAAATACAATCCACCTGTGTGTAATCAAGTCTCCGTATAAATGCCCCTGCACTGTGATAGTCTCAGAGGTCCGTTAAAAGCGCAGAGAGCATCATGAAGAACAAGGAACACACCAGGCAGATCCGAGATACTGTTGTGAAGAAGTTTAAAGCCGGATTTGGATACAAAAAGATTTCCCAAGCTTTAAACATCCCAAGGAGCACTGTGCAAGCGATAATATTGAAATGGAAGGAGTATCAGACCACTGCAAATCTACCAAGACCTGGCCGTCCCTCTAAACTTTCAGCTCATACAAGGAGAAGACTGATCAGAGATGCAGCCAAGAGGCCCGTGATCACTCTGGATGAACTGCAGAGATCTACAGCTGAGGTGGGAGACTCTGTCCATAGGACAACAATCAGTCGTATATTGCACAAATCTGGCCTTTATGGAAGAGTGGCAAGAAGAAAGCCATTTCTTAAAGATATCCATAAAAAGGGTCATTTAAAGTTTGCCACAAGCCACCTGGGAGACACACCAAACATGTGGAAGAAGGTGCTCTGGTCAGATGAAACCAAAATGGAACTTTTTGGCAACAATGCAAAACGTTATGTTTGGCGTAAAAGCAACACATCTCATCACCCTGAACACCCATCCCCACTGTCAAACATGGTGGTGGCAGCATCATGGTTTGGGCCTGCTTTTCTTCAGCAGGGACAGGGAAGATGGTTAAAATTGATGGGAAGATGGATGGAGCCAAATACAGGACCATTCTGGAAGAAAACCTGATGGAGTCTGCAAAAGACCTGAGACTGGGACGGAGATTTGTCTTCCAACAAGACAATGATCCAAAACATAAAGCAAAATCTACAATGGAATGGTTCAAAAATAAACATATCCAGGTGTTAGAATGGCCAAGTCAAAGTCCAGACCTGAATCCAATCGAGAATCTGTGGAAAGAACTGAAAACTGCTGTTCACAAATGCTCTCCATCCAACCTCACTGAGCTCGAGCTGTTTTGCAAGGAGGAATGGGAAAAAATGTCAGTCTCTCGATGTGCAAAACTGATAGAGACATACCCCAAGCGACTTACAGCTGTAATTGCAGCAAAAGGTGGCGCTACAAAGTATTAACTTAAGTGGGCTGAATAATTTTGCACGCCCAATTTTTCAGTTTTTGATTTGTTAAAAAAGTTTGAAATATCCAATAAATGTCGTTCCACTTCATGATTGTGTCCCACTTGTTGTTGATTCTTCACCAAAAAAAAAACAGTTTTATGTCTTTATGTTTGAAGCCTGAAATGTGGCAAAAGGTCGCAAAGCTCAAGGGGGGCGAATACTTTCACAAGGCACTGTATGACCATAAATCTATCCTCCTGATTCCTGCATACAAGCAAAAACTAAAGCAGGAAGCACCACTGACTTGCTCAATACGTCGGTGGTCAGATGATGCGGATGCTACGCTTCAGGACTGTTTTGCTAGCAAAAACTGGAACATGTTACAGGATTCATCCAATGACATTGAAAAGTATACCACCTCATTCATCGGCTTCATCAATAAGTGCATCGACGACGTCGTCCCCACTGTGACCGTACGTATATATCCAAACCAGAAACCATGGATTACATGCAACATCCGCACCGAGCTAAAGACTAGAGCTGCTGCTTTCAAGGAGCGGGACACTAATCTGACCGCCTATAAGAAATCTTGCTATGCGCTCAGCCGAACCATCAAACAAGAAAAGATGCTCGTCGGATGTGGCAGGGCTTGAAAACTATTACGGACTACAAAGAGAAAGCCAGACGCGAGCTGCCCAGTGAGCCAACGAGATGAGTTAAATGCATCGTGGAAAGCAGCACTGAAGCATTCACAAGAGCACCAGCTGTTTTGGATGACTGTGATAACGCTCTCGGTAGCCAGTGTGTGCAAGACCTCTAAATATGTTGCTAGTTGTTTAAATAAATGTATTTGCTAGTTGTTTAACTAAATGTAGTTGCTAGTAGTTTAACGAAATGTGTTGCTAGATTTTGAACAACATTTGTTGCTAGTTGTTGAAATAAATGTGTTGCTTGAGTGTTGCCTGTATATGATTCATTAATCATGTATTTGATACAGTAGGGGGAGTATCGTAGGATAGTGAGTACAGTAGGATATCTAACAAGAGTGGAACAAAGCATGCAGCCCCAGAGTAATAATGTCATTATAGAGGCATGTCACAGGGCTCTGAAGAGGACTACAGCCCCAGAGTAATAATGTCATTATTGAGGCATGTCACAGGGCTCTGAAGAGGACTACAGGCCCAGAGTAATAATGTCATTATAGAGCCATGTCACAGGGCTCTGAAGAGGACAACAGCCGCAGAGTAATAATGTCATTATAGAGGCATGTCACAGGGCTCTGAAGAGGACTACAGCCCCAGAGTAATAATGTCATTATAGAGGCATGTCACAGGGCTCTGAAGAGGACTACAGCCCCAGAGTAATAATGTCATTATTGAGGCATGTCACAGGGCTCTGAAGAGGACTACAGCCCCAGAGTTATAATGTCATTATAGAGGCATGTCACAGGGCTCTGAAGAGGACTACAGCCCCAGAGTAATAATGTCATTATTGAGGCATGTCACAGGGCTCTGAAGAGGACTACAGCCCCAGAGTTATAATGTCATTATAGAGGCATGTCACAGGGCTCTGAAGAGGACTACAGCCCCAGAGTAATAATGTCATTATAGAGGCATGTCACAGGGCTCTGAAGAGGACTACAGCCCCAGAGTAATAATGTCATTATAGAGGCATGTCACAGGGCTCTGAAGAGGACTACAGCCCCAGAGTAATAATGTCATTATAGAGGCATGTCACAGGGCTCTGAAGAGGACTACAGCCCCAGAGTAATAATGTCATTATAGAGGCATGTCACAGGGCTCTGAAGAGGACTACAGCCCCAGAGTAATAATGTCATTATAGAGGCATGTCACAGGGCTCTGAAGAGGACTACAGCCCCAGAGTAATAATGTCATTATAGAGGCATGTCACAGGGCTCTGAAGAGGACTACAGCCCCAGAGTAATAATGTCATTATAGAGGCATGTCACAGGGCTCTGAAGAGGACTACAGCCCCAGAGTAATAATGTCATTATAGAGGCATGTCACAGGGCTCTGAAGAGGACTACAGCCCCAGAGTAATAATGTCATTATAGAGGCATGTCACAGGGCTCTGAAGAGGACTACAGCCCCAGAGTAATAATGTCATTATAGAGGCATGTCACAGGGCTCTGAAGAGGACTACAGCCCCAGAGTAATAATGTCATTATAGAGGCATGTCACAGGGCTCTGAAGAGGACTACAGCCCCAGAGTAATAATGTCATTATAGAGGCATGTCACAGGGCTCTGAAGAGGACTACAGCCCCCAGAGTAATAATGTCATTATAGAGGCATGTCACAGGGCTCTGAAGAGGACTACAGCCCCAGAGTAATAATGTCATTATAGAGGCATGTCACAGGGCTCTGAAGAGGACTACAGCCCCAGAGTAATAATGTCATTATAGAGGCATGTCACAGGGCTCTGAAGAGGACTACCAGCCCCAGAGTAATAATGTCATTATAGAGGCATGTCACAGGGCTCTGAAGAGGACTACAGCCCCAGAGTATAATGTCATTATAGAGGCATGTCACAGGGCTCTGAAGAGGACTACAGCCCCAGAGTAATAATGTCATTATAGAGGCATGTCACAGGGCTCTGAAGAGGACTACAGCCCCAGAGTTAATATGTCATTATAGAGGCATGTCACAGGGCTCTGAAGAGGACTACAGCCCCAGAGTAATAATGTCATTATAGAGGCATGTCACAGGGCTCTGAGAGGACTACAGCCCCAGAGTAATAATGTCATTATAAGAGGCATGTCACAGGGCTCTGAAGAGGACTACAGCCCCAGAGTAATAATGTCATTATAGAGGCATGTCACAGGGCTCTGAAGAGGACTACAGCCCCAGAGTAATAATGTCATTATAGAGGCATGTCACAGGGCTCTGAAGAGGACTACAGCCCCAGAGTAATAATGTCATTATAGAGGCATGTCACAGGGCTCTGAAGAGGACTACAGCCCCAGAGTAATAATGTCATTATAGAGGCATGTCACAGGGCTCTGAAGAGGACTACAGCCCCAGAGTAATAATGTCATTATAGAGGCATGTCACAGGGCTCTGAAGAGGACTACAGCCCCAGAGTAATAATGTCATTATAGAGGCATGTCACAGGGCTCTGAAGAGGACTACAGCCCAGAGTAATAATGTCATTATAGAGGCATGTCACAGGGCTCTGAAGAGGACTACAGCCCCAGAGTAATAATGTCATTATAGAGGCATGTCACAGGGCTCTGAAGAGGACTACAGCCCCCAGAGTAATAATGTCATTATAGAGGCATGTCACAGGGCTCTGAAGAGGACTACAGCCCCAGAGTAATAATGTCATTATAGAGGCATGTCACAGGGCTCTGAAGAGGACTACAGCCCCAGAGTAATAATGTCATTATAGAGGCATGTCACAGGGCTCTGAAGAGGACTACAGCCCCAGAGTAATAATGTCATTATAGAGGCATGTCACAGGGCTCTGAAGAGGACTACAGCCCCAGAGTAATAATGTCATTATAGAGGCATGTCACAGGGCTCTGAAGAGGACTACAGCCCCAGAGTAATAATGTCATTATAGAGGCATGTCACAGGGCTCTGAAGAGGACTACAGCCCCAGAGTAATAATGTCATTATAGAGGCATGTCACAGGGCTCTGAAGAGGACTACAGCCCCAGAGTAATAATGTCATTATAGAGGCATGTCACAGGGCTCTGAAGAGGACTACAGCCCCAGAGTAATAATGTCATTATAGAGGCATGTCACAGGGCTCTGAAGAGGACTACAGCCCCAGAGTAATAATGTCATTATAGAGGCATGTCACAGGGCTCTGAAGAGGACTACAGCCCCAGAGTAATAATGTCATTATAGAGGCATGTCACAGGGCTCTGAAGAGGACTACAGCCCCAGAGTAATAATGTCATTATAGAGGCATGTCACAGGGCTCTGAAGAGGACTACAGCCCCAGAGTAATAATGTCATTATAGAGGCATGTCACAGGGCTCTGAAGAGGACTACAGCCCCAGAGTAATAATGTCATTATAGAGGCATGTCACAGGGCTCTGAAGAGGACTACAGCCCCAGAGTAATAATGTCATTATAGAGGCATGTCACAGGGCTCTGAAGAGGACTACAGCCCCAGAGTAATAATGTCATTATAGAGGCATGTCACAGGGCTCTGAAGAGGACTACAGCCCCAGAGTAATAATGTCATTATAGAGGCATGTCACAGGGCTCTGAAGAGGACTACAGCCCCAGAGTAATAATGTCATTATAGAGGCATGTCACAGGGCTCTGAAGAGGACTACAGCCCCAGAGTAATAATGTCATTATAGAGGCATGTCACAGGGCTCTGAAGAGGACTACAGCCCCAGAGTTATAATGTCATTATAGAGGCATGTCACAGGGCTCTGAAGAGGACTACAGCCCCAGAGTAATAATGTCATTATAGAGGCATGTCACAGGGCTCTGAAGAGGACTACAGCCCCAGAGTAATAATGTCATTATAGAGGCATGTCACAGGGCTCTGAAGAGGACTACAGCCCCAGAGTAATAATGTCATTATAGAGGCATGTCACAGGGCTCTGAAGAGGACTACAGCCCCAGAGTAATAATGTCATTATAGAGGCATGTCACAGGGCTCTGAAGAGGACTACAGCCCCAGAGTAATAATGTCATTATAGAGGCATGTCACAGGGCTCTGAAGAGGACTACAGCCCCAGAGTAATAATGTCATTATAGAGGCATGTCACAGGGCTCTGAAGAGGACTACAGCCCCAGAGTAATAATGTCATTATAGAGGCATGTCACAGGGCTCTGAAGAGGACTACAGCCCCAGAGTAATAATGTCATTATAGAGGCATGTCACAGGGCTCTGAAGAGGACTACAGCCCCAGAGTAATAATGTCATTATAGAGGCATGTCACAGGGCTCTGAAGAGGACTACAGCCCCAGAGTAATAATGTCATTATAGAGGCATGTCACAGGGCTCTGAAGAGGACTACAGCCCCAGAGTAATAATGTCATTATAGAGGCATGTCACAGGGCTCTGAAGAGGACTACAGCCCCAGAGTAATAATGTCATTATAGAGGCATGTCACAGGGCTCTGAAGAGGACTACAGCCCCAGAGTAATAATGTCATTATAGAGGCATGTCACAGGGCTCTGAAGAGGACTACAGCCCCAGAGTAATAATGTCATTATAGAGGCATGTCACAGGGCTCTGAAGAGGACTACAGCCCCAGAGTAATAATGTCATTATAGAGGCATGTCACAGGGCTCTGAAGAGGACTACAGCCCCAGAGTAATAATGTCATTATAGAGGCATGTCACAGGGCTCTGAAGAGGACTACAGCCCCAGAGTAATAATGTCATTATAGAGGCATGTCACAGGGCTCTGAAGAGGACAACAGCCCCAGAGTAATAATGTCATTATAGAGGCATGTCACAGGGCTCTGAAGAGGACTACAGCCCCAGAGTAATAATGTCATTATAGAGGCATGTCACAGGGCTCTGAAGAGGACTACAGCCCCAGAGTAATAATGTCATTATAGAGGCATGTCACAGGGCTCTGAAGAGGACTACAGCCCCAGAGTAATAATGTCATTATAGAGGCATGTCACAGGGCTCTGAAGAGGACTACAGCCCCAGAGTAATAATGTCATTATAGAGGCATGTCACAGGGCTCTGAAGAGGACTACAGCCCCAGAGTAATAATGTCATTATAGAGGCATGTCACAGGGCTCTGAAGAGGACTACAGCCCCAGAGTAATAATGTCATTATAGAGGCATGTCACAGGGCTCTGAAGAGGACTACAGCCCCAGAGTAATAATGTCATTATAGAGGCATGTCACAGGGCTCTGAAGAGGACTACAGCCCCAGAGTAATAATGTCATTATAGAGGCATGTCACAGGGCTCTGAAGAGGACTACAGCCCCAGAGTAATAATGTCATTATAGAGGCATGTCACAGGGCTCTGAAGAGGACTACAGCCCCAGAGTAATAATGTCATTATAGAGGCATGTCACAGGGCTCTGAAGAGGACTACAGCCCCAGAGTTATAATGTCATTATAGAGGCATGTCACAGGGCTCTGAAGAGGACTACAGGCCCAGAGTAATAATGTCATTATAGAGCCATGTCACAGGGCTCTGAAGAGGACTACAGCCCCAGAGTAATAATGTCATTATAGAGGCATGTCACAGGGCTCTGAAGAGGACTACAGCCCCAGAGTTATAATGTCATTATAGAGGCATGTCACAGGGCTCTGAAGAGGACTACAGCCCCAGAGTAATAATGTCATTATAGAGGCATGTCACAGGGCTCTGAAGAGGACTACAGCCCCAGAGTAATAATGTCATTATAGAGGCATGTCACAGGGCTCTGAAGAGGACTACAGCCCCAGAGTAATAATGTCATTATAGAGGCATGTCACAGGGCTCTGAAGAGGACTACAGCCCCAGAGTAATAATGTCATTATAGAGGCATGTCACAGGGCTCTGAAGAGGACTACAGCCCCAGAGTAATAATGTCATTATAGAGGCATGTCACAGGGCTCTGAAGAGGACTACAGCCCCAGAGTATTTATATCTACTAGAGAATTCATTCATAATAAACAAGTCCTGTAATCCCATTAATATTTCATTACAATCTACAGACGTTTGAGTCTAATCAGCCTTCTGAAATCTATCCCGTCCCAACAGGTCCTTCGTGTCAATTGTCATTTTTTTATAGACAGTATTTTTGTTTTCAGGAACTGAAAGAGAGAGATGTAAAACAGGTGAAAATAGACTTTCACAAGCTGTTTAACATACAGTGTTACTGTGCTGTACAAACAGGATGCTGCTCCTCAGACACATTCAGACATCCACTGTGGCGGTCAGAGAACACGTTGCAGCTCTGCATTCAGTTCTTCATTGTCTGTGGGACATTTTATAGTTTCTTTACTTTTGGAACAAATCTAACCATTAAATATTTACTCCTGTTACCTGGAGATACAATTCAACTGCAGGGTGAAAGGGAGGAACATTGGAACAACCAAAAGGTATGAACTGCTGTTAGTTACCAAGGAGGAACCCATCTGACAAACAACAAGAAGACGAGAGACTCCATACTGTTTACAGCGTTCATAAGGGTTTTACTGTATCAAACCAACGTTCTACAGGGATCCACCGGAACCAAACTATTCTGACAATTATCTCAGTAGATTTGACTGACGTTGGAAGAGATGAGATCTATGTTTTCCCACCCTGCCGTCCTGTTCCTGTGGATTCAGAGTTCTAGTGGATGGATGCATCCTAAATGCCAGATTTATGACAGTAGTGAAGACTTGGAACACTTTCCCACCTGGACCTGCAGCCACATACCTCATCATGCAGAACGTTACACTGCTGCCTGTCATGATGTCACAGCCATCGAGGAGGATCTACTTGGACTTCCCCCTAATATCAATACCCTCTGCATATTTATGACACATGGTGAAAATAGATCCATGTCTCTGGGCTTTTTCTCTCAGTTTCAGGATCTGGAGTACCTGTACATTGATGGCTGTTTTACTCAAATCCTTCCATCTGGGAACAGTCACCTTCCATCTGGGAACAGTCACCTTCCAAATCTGCAACATATGTACTTAAGTAATTGGGGAATGGACTCAGATTGCTGTGAATGTCATATTGGGCCCCATACATTCAGAGATCTCGTGAAGCTGAGTCATTTGACTCTTTGGAGTTATAGACTATCAGCAATGTCCCCGGATGTTTTCCATGGCATTCCTCTGTTACAAAGTCTCATCATTAGTGAACCCTATTTAGAGGATTTGTCAGAGATAGCATGCAGAATAATGAATATTAAGTCACTTGTTAGGTTATCTGTAGACGCAACAAACATACAATCGTTAAACATTTCAAACTGCTCCATCTTAAACACCAACGAAAGCATGACACCTGTTTTTAACAATCTAGCGAGGGTTGACTTCTCATTTGGTGAAATACCACATATAGAAGAAGGTTCACTGGCTTGGCTCCAGAACCTCACAATGTTAGCAGGGGCTTTCAGCCAGGAAGTCCTACTGGACCTTCCCCTGTCTGGGATAAAACAAATCCAGGACTTCAGATGCTCTGGGATCAATGTCATTGATATTGAAAGAATCTGTAATGTAGTGTTTTTGCTTTCAATCAAGAAAATATATGTAAACAATTTCAATACAAGCAGCCTCTCTATGTCCAGTGTTGAGTTGTGCACTGGGCTAGAATATATGTATTTAAGTGGACTTGGATCCGTCCATCCTTCTCCCCATTTAAAATTGAATTTTATTTCCAGTCTCAAAAACCTTAATCAATTAAAAATAGACGGCCTGGAAGATAACAGACTTGATATTTGCTCCTTCCAAAAACAACCAATAACATGGTTAACAAATCTCACTTTAGGGTTGAAGAATCAAATGCTTTTTGCTAAACAATTCATCTGTCTTGTTAAGCTGCAGTATCTGGATATAAAACTGAATTTAATTTCAAACATTGAAGACTTTGCTTTCCTGGGATTGACAAATCTGGAGTCCTTAGACATTACAAGTAATAACATAACACAGATAAATGCAAACACATTTGATGGTTTACATAGTTTGACATGGTTAGACCTCAGGAACAATCCACTTATTCACAACATTGAGGCGATGTCTTTCACACACCTCATGTCTCTTAGACAAGTGTTTCTCGGGCAAGTGCACAATCCACTAACAGAACCTGTGATCAAGCTGAATCTGACACTTATATTTGGTGGAATTCTGAGTCAGCTGACTCATCTGTACATTAGTTCAGCTATGAGGCCAATGCAGTTGACTATCGGCAGTAACATCACATCTAAACAGAACCTGAGTCTCCAGCTCAAAGGCCAGACAGTGTCATTTCAGGACTGTGACAGACCTTTCTTTCAGTCTGTAACCCATCTTCATGCTGATGCTGAAGAATTCCTTTGTGGATCTGAATTCATGGGAAAGTACTTCACGTCTGTGGAGACATTTGACTACAGATCGAAGCTTTCAGCTAAAAGGGTTGATTTATCATCAATTAATCAGCTGATTCACCTGAGGAAACTGACTCTACGACAGGTGGATCTTTTAACACAGCGTTCTGCCGACATCACTTTTCACAACTTGACCAAACTGGAGGTTCTGGAAATGTACCACTGCAGGATTTACTCTTTAGAGGGGAGTTTAACTAAAGACTTGAAATCTTTGAAAAGAGTGTATTTGCTTATAGAGAACATTTATAATGTATTCTATAGCTTTACTGAACCTCTCTCTAGCCTTAAGCATTTGACGTTTAATAATTTACAGATGTTTTGCAGTTGTGACAATGCTTGGCTCATTACATGGGCAAAGGGGTGCAGGCAGGTTGAAGTGATCATGCTTGGTCCGTATGCTAAAACCGGTATGTATGCTTTGGAGGACTTGATATGCTTGTCGGACAATGGAATAGACACACCTAATTTTGTCAAGTACACAGAAGCCAACTGCACAACAGAGGTTGGCTTTGTGCTCTTTGTTGCGACTGGCCTGGGAGTCCTGTTCTTCATGCTGGTGGTGTTGGTCCATAACCTGGCCGGCCCCTACCTCCTCCCCCTCTACCACATCACCCTTGGCTGGCTGTTAGAAGCCATGCGATCCAACACCAGGGGGCGCTACCACTACGATGTGTTTGTCTCCTATAGCGGGAAGGACGAGCGCTGGGTGGTGGAGGAGCTGCTACCTAATCTGGAGCAGAGGGGGCCTCCTTTCCTGCGCCTCTGTCTGCACAGCAGGGACTTCCAGCTGGGGAAGGACATTGTGGAGAACATCACAGACAGCCTCTACCGGAGCCGCCACACCCTCTGCCTAGTCAGCCGCCACTACCTACGCAGTAACTGGTGCTCTCTGGAGATGAAGCTGGCCACCTACAGGCTGCAGGTGGAGCAAAGGGACATCCTCCTCCTGGTCTTCCTAGAGAAGATCCCCCCTCGCCGGCTGTCTGCCCACCACAGGCTGGCTCGCCTGCTGAAAACCAGAACTTATCTGGACTGGCCCCAGGACCCTAATCAGCACCAGGCATTCTGGGACAGACTGTGGGCTAAACTGAAACCTCAGACTGAGCATGAGATCAGAGGTTGATGTTGAACCTTGTGGACTGAAGATAGACATCAGCGGTTGATGTAGAACCCTGTGGACTGAAAAGTGACATCAGAGGTTGATGTAGAACCTTGTGGACTGAAGCATGAGATCAGAGGTTGATGTAGAACCTTGTGGACTGAAGCATGAGATCAGAGGTTGATGTTGAACCTTGTGTATAGAAATCAGATGTTGATGTTGAACCTTGTGTTATTGCAGATGCAATGTTGACACATATATTGAGCTGTTGAATTTGTTGTTAAAAGTCCTCCATACAAAATGTCTACCACTGTTTGAAATTTGTTTTGTCAATTCCTTTTAAATGCTCTGTCTGGAGTGTACTTTTTGTGATTCATCTGAAATGACTTTTAATAGCCTTATTTAAATTGCTCATAAAAAAGCCTAAACATTTTTTAAATTCCCTAAATTTTATCAGATCCTATTTGTATTTTTAAACACCTAATTGCTAACACATATCTTTGTTTGTATATTTTTTGCTAAGAGGAACTAAAAAAGGGTGTGACTACTGTGTACTGCAGTGAATAACAAAACATACATGACCAATGACCATGAAGCAGTTATTAATGACTATACATGAATGACCAATGACCATGAAGCAGTTATTAATGACTATACATGAATGACCAATGACCATGAAGCAGTTATTAATGACTATACATGAATGACCAATGACCATGAAGCAGTTATTAATGACTATACATGAATGACCAATGACCATGAAGCAGTTATTAATGACTATACATGAATGACCAATGACCATGAAGCAGTTATTAATGACTATACATGAATGACCAATGACCATGAAGCAGTTATTAATGACTATACATGAATGACCAATGACCATGAAGCAGTTATTAATGACTATACATGAATGACCAATGACCATGAAGCAGTTATTAATGACTATACATGAATGACCAATGACCATGAAGCAGTTATTAATGACTATACATGAATGACCAATGACCATGAAGCAGTTATTAATGACTATACATGAATGACCAATGACCATGAAGCAGTTATTAATGACTATACATGAATGACCAATGACCATGAAGCAGTTATTTTATTTGAACATCGATCGAAGAGATTTGTACAGAAATGTTGTTGCTAGTTGTTTAACTAAATGTAGTTGCTAGTTGTTTAACTAAATGTAGTTGCTAGTTGTTTAACTAAATGTTGTTGCTAGTTGTTTAACTAAATGTTGTTGCTAGTTGTTTAACTAAATGTTGTTGCTAGTTGTTTACCAAAATGTAGTTGCTAGTTGTTTAACTAAATGTTGTTGCTAGTTGTTTAACTAAATGTTGTTGCTAGTTGTTTAACTCAATGTTGTTGCTAGTTGTTTAACTAAATGTTGTTGCTAGTTGTTTAACTAAATGCTGTTGCTAGTTGTTTAACTAAATGTTGTTGCAAGTGTTTTAACTAAATGTGTTTGCTATTTGTTTACCAAAATGTAGTTGCTAGTTGTTTAACTAAATGTGTTGTTAGTTGTTTAGCTAAATGTGGTTGCAAGTTGTTTAACTAAATCTAATTGCTATTTGTTTAACTCAATGTGTTGAAGTTTTTTGCCTAAATCTAATTGCGAGTTGTTTAGCTAAATCATGTTGCTATTTGTTTAAATAAATGTGATGCTATTTGTTCAACTAATTGTAGTTGCTAGTTGTTAACTAAATGTAGTTTTTAGTTGTTTAACTAAAGGTAGTTGCTAGTTGTTTAACATTTTGTAGATGCTAGTTGTTTAACTAAATGTAGCTGCTAGTTGTATAACTAAATCTAGTTGCTAGGTGTTAAACTAAATGTGTTGCTAGTTGTTTAACTAACGGTGTTGCTAGTTGTTTAACTAACGGTGTTGCTTGAGTGTAGCCTGTATATGGTTCATTGCACATATATTTGATACATGTCTTAACTCATGGGAGTGGGGAGGGGGACCCCTTTCTGGACAATTAAGTATTTTCTGCGCAATATTGGAGGAAACCTAGTTTTGTTGTGTTATTTCATTATTGTTTATGCTTTTGATAAAGGCATTCATCCGAAACGTTGGAAACTATCTTCCGTTTCTGTTTTTAAATAAAAAGCATCACTGCATTAGAATAACTCATTGTATTGTTCTATTCTAGAATGCCTCCATATTCTCTATTCTATAAGTTCTTACATCTGACACATGCAGAACAGATAACTGTCTCTAACTGAGGCCAGCTTTCAGCAGCTTGCCCAGGCTATCAATGCTCTGACTACAGTAGAACACAGAGTAAGCCTGATATGTCTGGTTAACCACCAATATCATGGTGTATGATGGAGACTCCAGCCTTATCAGTTCTAGTCACAGATAAGCATCATCCCTCCAGCTAAAGGTCAGGTCTTCCCCAGTGGTAACCTCGACTGAGACCTGAAGAATTATCCTACTGGAGTCCTAGGCTTGAGTTCTGTTTTAATTTAATCTTTAGTTTACCAGGTAAATTGACAGAGAACACATCTTCATTTACATCAACAACCTGGGGAATAGTTACAGGGGAGAGGAGGGATGAGCCAATGCTGGGGAGAGTTAGATGGTCATGACGGTATGAGGTCCAGATAAGAAATTTAGCCAGGACATCGGGGTTAACACCTCTACTCGTATGATAAGTCCTACATGTACAAATAACCTCAACTAACCTGTACCCCTGCACACTGACTCAGTACCTGTACCCCGCACACTGATGACTCATTACCTAAACACCTGCACACTGACTCAGTACCTGTACCCCTGCACACTGACTCAGTACCTGTACCCCTGCACACTGACTCAGTACCTGTACCCCTGCACACTGACCAGGTACCTGTACCCCCGCACACTGACTCAGTACCTGTACCCCTGCACACTGACTTAGTACATGTACCCCTGTACACTGACTCAGTAACTGTACCCCCGCACACTGACTCAGTACCTATACCCCTGCACACTGACTCAGTACCTGTAACCCTGCACACTGACTCAATACCTGTACTCCCACACACTGACTCAGTACCTGTACACCTGCACTTTGACTCAGTACCTGTACCCCGCACACTGACTCAGTACCTGTAACCCCGCACACTGACTCAGTACCTGTACCCCTGCACACTGACTCAGTAACTGTACCCCCGCACACTGACTAAGTACCTGTTCCCCTGCACACTGACTCAGTACCTGTAACCCTGCACACTGACTCAATACCTGTACTCCCACACACTGACTCAGTACCTGTAACCCCGCACACTGACTCAGTACCTGTAACTCCGCACATTGTCTCAGTACCTGTACCTCCACACACTGACTCAGTACCTGTACTCCCGCACACTGACTCAGTACCTGTACCCCTGCACACTGACTCAGTACCTGTACCCCTGCACACTGACTAGGTACCTGTACCCCTGCACACTGACTAGGTACCTGTACCCCTGCACACTGACTCAGTACCTGTACCCCTGCACACTGACTCAGTACCTGTACCCCTGCACACTGACTCAGTACCTGCACACCCGCACACTGACTCAGTACCTGTAACCCCGCACACTGACTCAGTACCTGTACCTCCACACACTGACTCAGTACCTGTACTCCCGCACACTGACTCAGTACCTGTACCCCTGCACACTGACTCAATCCCTGTACTCCCGTACACTGACTAGGTACCTGTACACCTGCACACTGACTCAGTACCTGTACCCCTGCACACTGACTCAGTACCTGTACCCCTGCACACTGACTCAGTACCTGTACCCCTGCACACTGACTCAGTACCTGTTCCACCGCACACTGACTCAGTACATGTACCCCTGCACACTGACTCAGTAACTGTACCCCCGCACACTGACTAGGTACCTGTACATCCACACACTGACTCAGTACCTATACTCCCGCACACTGACTCAGTACCTGTACCCCTGCACACTGACTCAGTACCTGTAACCCCGCACACTGACTCAGTACCTGTACCTCCACACACTGACTCAGTACCTGTACTCCCGCACACTGACTCAGTACCTGTACCCCTGCACACTGACTCAGTACCTGTACCCCTGCACACTGACTCAATCCCTGTACTCCAGCACACTGACTCAGTACCTGTAGCCCCGCACACTGACTCAATCGCTGTACTCCCGCACACTGGCTAGGTACCTGTACCCATGCATACTGACTCAGTACCTGTACCCCTGCACACTGACTCAGTACCTGTACCCCTGCACACTGACTGAGTACCTGTACCCCTGCACACTAACTCAGTACCTGTTCCTCAGCACACTGACTCAGTACCTGTACCCCTGCACACTGACTCAGTACCTGTACCCCTGCACACTGACTAGGTACCTGTACCCCTGTACACTGACTAGGTACCCTACCCTTGCACACTGACTCAGTACCTGTACCCCTGCACACTGACTCAGTACCTGTACCCCTGCACACTGATTCAGTACCTGTACCCCTGCACACTGACTCAGTACCTGTACCCCTGCACACTGACTCAGTACCTGTAACCCTGCACACTGACTCAGTACCTGTACCCCTGCACACTGACTCAGTACCTGTATCCCTGCACACTGACTCAGTACCTGTAACCCTGCACACTGACTCAGTTCCTATACCTCCCAACACTGACTCAGTACCTGTACCCCTGCACACTGACTCAGTAACTGTACCCCCGCACACTGACTAAGTACCTGTACCCCTACACACTGACTCAGTACCTGTAACCCTGCACACTGACTCAATACCTGTACTCCCACACACTGGCTCAGTACCTGTAACCCCGCACACTGACTCAGTACCTGTAACTCCGCACACTGATTCAGTACCTGTACCTCCACACACTGACTCAGTACCTGTACTCCCGCACACTGACTCATTACCTGTACCCCTGCACACTGACTCAGTACCTGTACCCCTGCACACTGACTAGGTACCTGTACCCCGGCACACTGACTCAGTACCTGTACCCATGCACACTGACTCAATACCTGTACTCCCACACACTGACTCAGTACCTGTAACCCCGCACACTGACTCAGTACCTGTAACTCCGCACATTGTCTCAGTACCTGTACCTCCACACACTGACTCAGTACCTGTACTCCCGCACACTGACTCAGTACCTGTACCCCTGCACACTGACTCAGTACCTGTACCCCTGCACGCAGAACTAGGTACCTGTACCCCTGCACACTGACTAGGTACCTGTACCCCTGCACACTGACTCAGTACCTGTACCCCTGCACACTGACTCAGTACCTGCACACCCGCACACTGACTCAGTACCTGTAACCCCGCACACTGACTCAGTACCTGTACCTCCACACACTGACTCAGTACCTGTACTCCCGCACACTGACTCAGTACCTGTACCCCTGCACACTGACTCAATCCCTGTACTCCCGTACACTGACTAGGTACCTGTACACCTGCACACTGACTCAGTACCTGTACCCCTGCACACTGACTCAGTACCTGTACCCCTGCACACTGACTCAGTACCTGTACCCCTGCACACTGACTCAGTACCTGTTCCACCGCACACTGACTCAGTACATGTACCCCTGCACACTGACTCAGTAACTGTAACCCCGCACACTGACTCAGTACCTGTAACTCCGCACATTGTCTCAGTACCTGTACCTCCACACACTGACTCAGTACCTGTACTCCCGCACACTGACTCAGTACCTGTACCCCTGCACACTGACTCAGTACCTGTACCCCTGCACACTGACTAGGTACCTGTACATCCACACACTGACTCAGTACCTATACTCCCGCACACTGACTCAGTACCTGTACCCCTGCACACTGACTCAGTACCTGTAACCCCGCACACTGACTCAGTACCTGTACCTCCACACACTGACTCAGTACCTGTACTCCCGCACACTGACTCAGTACCTGTACCCCTGCACACTGACTCAGTACCTGTACCCCTGCACACTGACTCAATCCCTGTACTCCAGCACACTGACTCAGTACCTGTAGCCCCGCACACTGACTCAATCGCTGTACTCCCGCACACTGGCTAGGTACCTGTACCCATGCATACTGACTCAGTACCTGTACCCCTGCACACTGACTCAGTACCTGTACCCCTGCACACTGACTGAGTACCTGTACCCCTGCACACTAACTCAGTACCTGTTCCTCAGCACACTGACTCAGTACCTGTACCCCTGCACACTGACTCAGTACCTGTACCCCTGCACACTGACTAGGTACCTGTACCCCTGTACACTGACTAGGTACCCTACCCTTGCACACTGACTCAGTACCTGTACCCCTGCACACTGACTCAGTACCTGTACCCCTGCACACTGATTCAGTACCTGTACCCCTGCACACTGACTCAGTACCTGTACCCCTGCACACTGACTCAGTACCTGTAACCCTGCACACTGACTCAGTACCTGTACCCCTGCACACTGACTCAGTACCTGTATCCCTGCACACTGAATCAGTACCTGTAACCCTGCACACTGACTCAGTTCCTATACCTCCCAACACTGACTCAGTACCTGTACCCCTGCACACTGACTCAGTAACTGTACCCCCGCACACTGACTAAGTACCTGTACCCCTACACACTGACTCAGTACCTGTAACCCTGCACACTGACTCAATACCTGTACTCCCACACACTGGCTCAGTACCTGTAACCCCGCACACTGACTCAGTACCTGTAACTCCGCACACTGATTCAGTACCTGTACCTCCACACACTGACTCAGTACCTGTACTCCCGCACACTGACTCATTACCTGTACCCCTGCACACTGACTCAGTACCTGTACCCCTGCACACTGACTAGGTACCTGTACCCCGGCACACTGACTCAGTACCTGTACCCATGCACACTGACTCAATACCTGTACTCCCACACACTGACTCAGTACCTGTAACCCCGCACACTGACTCAGTACCTGTAACTCCGCACATTGTCTCAGTACCTGTACCTCCACACACTGACTCAGTACCTGTACTCCCGCACACTGACTCAGTACCTGTACCCCTGCACACTGACTCAGTACCTGTACCCCTGCACGCAGAACTAGGTACCTGTACCCCTGCACACTGACTAGGTACCTGTACCCCTGCACACTGACTCAGTACCTGTACCCCTGCACACTGACTCAGTACCTGCACACCCGCACACTGACTCAGTACCTGTAACCCCGCACACTGACTCAGTACCTGTACCTCCACACACTGACTCAGTACCTGTACTCCCGCACACTGACTCAGTACCTGTACCCCTGCACACTGACTCAATCCCTGTACTCCCGTACACTGACTAGGTACCTGTATACCTGCACACTGACTCAGTACCTGTACCCCTGCACACTGACTCAGTACCTGTACCCCTGCACACTGACTCAGTACCTGTACCCCTGCACACTGACTCAGTACCTGTTCCACCGCACACTGACTCAGTACATGTACCCCTGCACACTGACTCAGTAACTGTACCCCCGCACACTGACTAGGTACCTGTACATCCACACACTGACTCAGTACCTATACTCCCGCACACTGACTCAGTACCTGTACCCCTGCACACTGACTCAGTACCTGTAACCCCGCACACTGACTCAGTACCTGTACCTCCACACACTGACTCAGTACCTGTACTCCCGCACACTGACTCAGTACCTGTACCCCTGCACACTGACTCAGTACCTGTACCCCTGCACACTGACTCAATCCCTGTACTCCAGCACACTGACTCAGTACCTGTAGCCCCGCACACTGACTCAATCGCTGTACTCCCGCACACTGGCTAGGTACCTGTACCCATGCATACTGACTCAGTACCTGTACCCCTGCACACTGACTCAGTACCTGTACCCCTGCACACTGACTGAGTACCTGTACCCCTGCACACTAACTCAGTACCTGTTCCTCAGCACACTGACTCAGTACCTGTACCCCTGCACACTGACTCAGTACCTGTACCCCTGCACACTGACTAGGTACCTGTACCCCTGTACACTGACTAGGTACCCTACCCTTGCACACTGACTCAGTACCTGTACCCCTGCACACTGACTCAGTACCTGTACCCCTGCACACTGATTCAGTACCTGTACCCCTGCACACTGACTCAGTACCTGTACCCCTGCACACTGACTCAGTACCTGTAACCCTGCACACTGACTCAGTACCTGTACCCCTGCACACTGACTCAGTACCTGTATCCCTGCACACTGACTCAGTACCTGTAACCCTGCACACTGACTCAGTTCCTATACCTCCCAACACTGACTCAGTACCTGTACCCCTGCACACTGACTCAGTAACTGTACCCCCGCACACAGACTAAGTACCTGTACCCCTGCACACTGACTCAGTACCTGTACCCCTGCACACTGACTCAGTACCTGCACACCCGCACACTGACTCAGTACCTGTAACCCCGCACACTGACTCAGTACCTGTACCTCCACACACTGACTCAGTACCTGTACTCCCGCACACTGACTCAGTACCTGTACCCCTGCACACTGACTCAATCCCTGTACTCCCGTACACTGACTAGGTACCTGTACACCTGCACACTGACTCAGTACCTGTACCCCTGCACACTGACTCAGTACCTGTACCCCTGCACACTGACTCAGTACCTGTACCCCTGCACACTGACTCAGTACCTGTTCCACCGCACACTGACTCAGTACATGTACCCCTGCACACTGACTCAGTAACTGTACCCCCGCACACTGACTAGGTACCTGTACATCCACACACTGACTCAGTACCTATACTCCCGCACACTGACTCAGTACCTGTAACCCTGCACACTGACTCAGTACCTGTAACCCCGCACACTGACTCAGTACCTGTACCTCCACACACTGACTCAGTACCTGTACTCCCGCACACTGACTCAGTACCTGTACCCCTGCACACTGACTCAGTACCTGTACCCCTGCACACTGACTCAATCCCTGTACTCCAGCACACTGACTCAGTACCTGTAGCCCCGCACACTGACTCAATCGCTGTACTCCCGCACACTGGCTAGGTACCTGTACCCATGCATACTGACTCAGTACCTGTACCCCTGCACACTGACTCAGTACCTGTACCCCTGCACACTGACTGAGTACCTGTACCCCTGCACACTAACTCAGTACCTGTTCCTCAGCACACTGACTCAGTACCTGTACCCCTGCACACTGACTCAGTACCTGTACCCCTGCACACTGACTAGGTACCTGTACCCCTGTACACTGACTAGGTACCCTACCCTTGCACACTGACTCAGTACCTGTACCCCTGCACACTGACTCAGTACCTGTACCCCTGCACACTGATTCAGTACCTGTACCCCTGCACACTGACTCAGTACCTGTACCCCTGCACACTGACTCAGTACCTGTAACCCTGCACACTGACTCAGTACCTGTACCCCTGCACACTGACTCAGTACCTGTATCCCTGCACACTGACTCAGTACCTGTAACCCTGCACACTGACTCAGTTCCTATACCTCCCAACACTGACTCAGTACCTGTACCCCTGCACACTGACTCAGTAACTGTACCCCCGCACACTGACTCAATACCTGTACTCCCACACACTGGCTCAGTACCTGTAACCCCGCACACTGACTCAGTACCTGTAACTCCGCACACTGATTCAGTACCTGTACCTCCACACACTGACTCAGTACCTGTACTCCCGCACACTGACTCATTACCTGTACCCCTGCACACTGACTCAGTACCTGTACCCCTGCACACTGACTAGGTACCTGTACCCCGGCACACTGACTCAGTACCTGTACCCCTGCACACTGACTAGGTACCTGTACCCCTGTACACTGACTAGGTACCCTACCCTTGCACACTGACTCAGTACCTGTACCCCTGCACACTGACTCAGTACCTGTACCCCTGCACACTGATTCAGTACCTGTACCCCTGCACACTGACTCAGTACCTGTACCCCTGCACACTGACTCAGTACCTGTAACCCTGCACACTGACTCAGTACCTGTACCCCTGCACACTGACTCAGTACCTGTATCCCTGCACACTGACTCAGTACCTGTAACCCTGCACACTGACTCAGTTCCTATACCTCCCAACACTGACTCAGTACCTGTACCCCTGCACACTGACTCAGTAACTGTACCCCCGCACACTGACTAAGTACCTGTACCCCTACACACTGACTCAGTACCTGTAACCCTGCACACTGACTCAATACCTGTACTCCCACACACTGGCTCAGTACCTGTAACCCCGCACACTGACTCAGTACCTGTAACTCCGCACACTGATTCAGTACCTGTACCTCCACACACTGACTCAGTACCTGTACTCCCGGACACTGACTCATTACCTGTACCCCTGCACACTGACTCAGTACCTGTACCCCTGCACACTGACTAGGTACCTGTACCCCGGCACACTGACTCAGTACCTGTACCCATGCACACTGACTCAGTTCCTGTACCCCTGCACACTGACTCAGTATCTGTACCCCTGCACACTGACTCAGTTCCTGTACCCCTGCACACTGACTCAGTGGCTGTACCCCTGCACACTGACTCAGTATCTGTACCCCTGCACACTGACTCAGTACCTGTTCCTCCGCACACTGACTCAGTACCTGTACCCCTGCACACTGACTCAGTACCTGTACCCCTGCACACTGACTAGGTACCTGTACCCCTGTACACTGACTAGGTACCCTACCCCATGCACACTGACTCAGTACCTGTACCCCTGCACACTGACTCAGTTCCTGTACCTCCCAACACTGACGCAGTACCTGTACCCCTGCACACTGACTCAATACCTGTACTCCCACACACTGACTCAGTACCTGTAACCCCGCACACTGACTCAGTACCTGTAACTCCGCACACTGACTCAGTACCTGTACCTCCACACACTGACTCAGTACCTGTACTCCCGCACACTGACTCATTACCTGTACCCCTGCACAGTGACTCAGTACCTGTACCCCTGCACACTGACTAGGTACCTGTACCCCTGCACACTGACTCAGTACCTGTACCCATGCACCCTGACTCAGTTCCTGTACCCCTGCACACTGACTCAGTATCTGTACCCCTGCACACTGACTCAGTTCCTGTACCCCTACACACTGACTCAGTGGCTGTACCCCTGCACACTGACTCAGTACATTTACCCCTGCACACTGACTCGGTATCTGTACCCCTGCACACTGACTCAGTTCCTGTACCCCTGCACACTGACTCAGTATCTGTACCCCTGCACACTGACTCAGTATCTGTACCCCTGCACACTGACTCAGTATCTGTACCCCTGCACACTTACTCAGTACCTGTACCCCTGCACACTGACTCAGTATCTGTACCCCTGCACACTGACTCAGTACCTTTACCCCTGCACACTGACTCAGTATCTGTACCCCTGCACACTGACTCAGTACCTGTACCCCTGTATATAACCTCATTATTGTTATTCTAATTGTGTTACTTTTAATTATTACTTTTAATTTTAGTCTATATGGTAAATATTTTCTTTAGATCTGCATCCATTTCTTCAATGACCATGGAACATTTTATTGTTACTTTACTTTTGGAACCAAACTACCCATTAAATATTTACTTCTGTTACCTCGAGATACAATTCAACTGCAGGGTGAAAGGGAGGAAGATTGGAACAACCAAAAGGTATGAACTGCTGTTAGTTACCAAGGAGGAACCCATCTGACAAACAACAAGAAGACGAGAGACTCCATACTGTTTACAGCGTTCATAAGGGTTTTACTGTATCAAACCAACGTTCTACAGGGATCCACCGGAACCAAACTATTCTGACAATTATCTCAGTAGATTTGACTGACGTTGGAAGAGATGAGATCTATGTTTTCCCACCCTGCCGTCCTGTTCCTGTGGATTCAGAGTTCTAGTGGATGGATGCATCCTAAATGCCTTTCGGTTACTGGCCCAACGCTCTAACCACTAGGCTACCTGCCACCCAAATAATTAAACAATTAGCAACACATTTAGTTAAATAACTACCAGCTACATTTAGTTAAACAACTAGCAACACATTTAGTAAAATAACTAGCAACACATTTAGTTAAATAACTTGCAATTACATTTAGTTAAATAACTACCAGCTATATTGAGTTAAATAACTACCAGCTATATTGAGTTAAGCAACTAGCAACGATATTTAGTTAAACAGCTAGATTACATTTTTTATTTTATCTTTATTTAGCTACGCAAGTCAGTTACAATGTTGGCCTAGAAACAGTGGGTTATCTGCATTGTTCAGCGGCAGAACAACAGGTTTTTATCTTGTCACCTTTCGGTTACTGTCCCAACGTTCTAACCACTAGGCTACCTTCCGCCCTAAACAATTAAACAATTAGCAACATACTGAGTTAAACAACAAGCAACACATTTAGTTAAACAACTAGCAACTACATTTAGTTAAACAACTAGCAAGTACATTTAGTTAAACAACTAGCCACTATATTTAGTTAAACAACTAGCCACTATATTTAGTTAAAGAAACAATTAAACAATTAGCAATATACTTACTTAAACAACTAGCAACACGTTTAGTTAAACAACTAGCAACTACATTTAGTTAAACAACTAGCAACTACATTTAGTTAAACAACTAGCAACTGCATTTAGTTAAACAACTAGCAACTACATTTAGTTAAACAACTAGCAACTACATTTAGTTAAACAACTAGCAACTACATTTAGTTAAATAACTATCAACTACATTTAGTTAAACAACTAGCAACACATTTAGTTAAACAACTAGCAACTGCATTTAGTTAAACAACTAGCAACTACATTTAGTTAAACAACTAGCAACTGCATTTAGTTAAACAACTAGCAACTACATTTAGTTAAACAACTAGCAACTACATTTAGTTAAACAACTAGCAACTACATTTAGTTAAATAACTATCAACTACATTTAGTTAAACAACTAGCAACACATTTAGTTAAACAACTAGCAACTGCATTTAGTTAAACAACTAGCAACTACATTTAGTTAAACAACTAGCAACTGCATTTAGTTAAACAACTAGCAACTACATTTAGTTAAACAACTAGCAACTACATTTAGTTAAACAACTAGCAACTACATTTAGTTAAACAACTAGCAACTGCATTTAGTTAAACAACTAGCAACTACATTTAGTTAAACAACTAGCAACTACATTTAGTTAAACAACTAGCAACTACATTTAGTTAAACAACTAGCAACTACATTTAGTTAAACAACTAGCAACTGCATTTAGTTAAACAACTAGCAACTACATTTAGTTAAACAACTAGCAACTACATTTAGTTAAACAACTAGCAACTACATTTAGTTAAACAACTAGCAACTACATTTAGTTAAACAACTAGCAACTACATTTAGTTAAACAACTAGCAACACATTTAGTTAAACAAAAATAAAGAAGATGTAATTAAATAACTAGCAACTACTTCAGTTAAACAACTAGCAACAACATTTCTTAAACAAATAACAAAAGATTGAGTTGGTAACCTAGCAACTAGTATGTTTAACAGCAACTAGTATGTTTAACAGCTTGTGAAAGTTTATTTTGACATGTTTTTACGTCTTTCTTTCAGTTCCTGAAATGAAACATTCAGTCTGTAAAAAATACTATTGACATGAAAGACTTAAATGCCCGTGACAGATTTCAAAAGATACATGAGTCTCACTAAAATATCTGTAGATTGTAATAAAATATACATTGGAGTACAGTACTTAATTTAGGTTTTTTCTTTATAGAATTCTCTAGTAAATGTAAATTTCAAAAGAGGAAGTGTGTAACTTCTTAAATGAAGTTGTGCTCTTGACATTATTATTATTACTCTAAGGGCTGTAGTCCTCTTCAGAGCCCTGTGACATGCCTCTATAATGACATTATTACTCTGGGGCTGTAGTCCTCTTCAGAGCCCTGTGACATGCCTCTATAATGACATTGTTACTCTGGGGCTGTAGTCCTCTTCAGAGCCCTGTGACATGCCTCTATAATGACATTGTTACTCTGGGGCTGTAGTCCTCTTCAGAGCCCTGTGACATGCCTCTATAATGACATTATTACTCTGGGGCTGTAGTCCTCTTCAGAGCCCTGTGACATGCCTCTATAATGACATTATTACTCTGGGGCTGTAGTCCTCTTCAGAGCCCTGTGACATGCCTCTATAATGACATTATTACTCTAAGGGCTGTAGTCCTCTTCAGAGCCCTGTGACATGCCTCTATAATGACATTATTACTCTGGGGCTGTAGTCCTCTTCAGAGCCCTGTGACATGCCTCTATAATGACATTATTACTCTGGGGCTGTAGTCCTCTTCAGAGCCCTGTGACATGCCTCTATAATGACATTGTTACTCTGGGGCTGTAGTCCTCTTCAGAGCCCTGTGACATGCCTCTATAATGACATTATTACTCTGGGGCTGTAGTCCTCTTCAGAGCCCTGTGACATGCCTCTATAATGACATTATTTTTCTTGCCTAGTTAAATAAAGGTAAAATAAATTTAAAAAATGCAGGCAAACTTAAATCAGTTTTACCAAATCTTTACCAGCATGTCAAATGTGCAACCAGGGGAAAACATTTCAAGTACCACTTCTACTCCACACACAGAGATGAGTACTAAGCTCTCCCCCGCCCTCCATTTGGCATATATGGCCATATATGCTACGCTTCAGGACTGTTTTGTTAGCAAAAACTGGAACATGTTCCTGGATTCATCCTATGGCATTGAATAGTATAACACCTCAGTCATCGGCTTCATCAATAAGTGCATCGACAATGTCGTCCCCATGATGACCGTACATATCCAAACCAGAAACCATGGATTACAGGCAACATCCGCACTGAGCTAAAGGCTAAAGCTGCTGCTTTCAAGGAGCGGGACACTAATCCGGACGCCTATAAGAAATCTCGCTATGTCCTCAGCCGAACCATCAAACAAGAAAAGATGCTCGTCGGATGTGGCAGGGCTTGAAAACTATTACGGACTACAAAGGGAAAGCCAGTGAGCCCAGGGAACCTACCAGATGAGCTAAATGCATCGTGGAAAGCAGCACTGAAGCATCCACAAGAGCACCAGCTGTTTTGGATGACTTTGTGATAACACTCTCGGTAGCCAATGTGAGCAAGACCTTTAAACAGGTCAACATTCACAAAGCCGCGGGGGCAGATGGATTACCAGGACGTGTTCTCAAAGCATGTGTGGACCAACTGGCAAGCGTCTTCACTGACATTTTCAACCTCTCCCCTGACTGAGTCTGTAATGTTTCAAGCAGACCACCATAGTCCCTGGTGCCCATGGAAGTGAAGGAAACCTGCCGAAATGATTACCGCCCCATAGCAGTAGCCATGAAGTGCTTTTAAAGGCAGGTCATGGCTCACATCAACAGCATCCTCCCGGATACCTTAGACCCAATTAAATTAGCATACCGCCCAAACAGATCCACAGATGACGCAATCTCAATCGCACTCCACACGGCCCTTTCCCACCGGGACAAAAGGAACACATATGTGAAAATGCTGTCCTTTGACTACAGCTTAGTGTTCAACACAATAGCGCCCACGATGCTCATCACTAAGCTAAGGACACTGGGACTTTAATACCTCCATCTGCAACTGGATCCTGGACTTCTTGATGGGCCCTCCCCAGGTGGTAAGGGTAGGCAACAACACATCTGCCATGCTGATCATCAACACTGGGGCCCTCAGGGGTGTGTACTTAGTCCCCTCCTGTACTCCCTGTTCACCCATGACTGCGTGGAAAACATGACTCCAACACAATCATTAAGTTTACTGATGACACAACAGTGGTAGGCCTGATCACCAACAATGAGACAGCCTATAGGGAGAAGGTAAGACAACTGACAGTGTGGTGCCAGGAAAACAACCTCTCCCTTAATGTGAGCAAGACAACGGAGCTGATCGTGGACTACAGGAAAAGGCGGGCCGAACAGGCCCCCATTAAAATCAACTGGGCTGTAGTGGAGCGGGTCGAGAGTTTCAAGTTCCTTGGTGTCCACATTGCAAACAAACTATCATGGTCCAAATACACCAAGACAGTCGTGAAGAGGGCACGACAAAACCTATTCCCCTTCTGGAGACTGAAAAGATTTTGCATAGGTCCCCAATTTTAGTTCTACAGCTGCACCATCGAAAGCATCATGACCGGTTGTATCACCGCCTGATATGGCAACTGCTTGGCATCTGAACGTAAGGCGCTACAGAAGGTAGTGCGTATGGCCCAGTACATCACTTCGGCCAAGCTTTCTGCAATGCAGGACCTATAAGAGACTACAGTTTATTTGGTAAATATTTTCTTAACTCTGCTTGAACTGCACTGTTGGTTAAGGGCTTGTAAGTAAGCATTTCACGGTAAGGTCTACACAGTTGGTTAAGGGCTTGTAAGTAAGCATTTCACGGTAAGGTCTACACAGTTGGTTAAGGGCTTGTAAGTAAAAGCATTCCATGGTAAGGTCTACACAGTTGGTTAAGGGCTTGTAAGTAAAGCATTTCACGGTAAGGTCTATACTGTTGGTTAAGGGCTTGTAAGTAAAGCATTTCACCGTAAGGTCTACACTGTTGGTTAAGGGCATGTAAGTAAAGCATTTCACCGTAAGGTCTACACTTGTATGTGACAAATAAAGTTTGATTTGATTTGGTAATTGTTTATGCTCTTGACCAAGGCATCCAACCGAAATATGGAAACTGGCTTCTGTTTCTGTTTTTAAGTTAAATGCTATATATCCCTGGTCCCTTTTTTAGCATAACTTGTTACATAAGACCGAATCAAGCAGTTCGGTCACATTTGTCATTCAAAATGTCTACTAGTATTTGAGATTTGTTTTGTCAAATCTGATGAAGTCCTTTTAAGTGCTTTATAGGGAGTGTATTTTTTTCTGATTCATTTGAAATTACTTACAAATGATCATTTTTCAACTACTTAGAAATATTCCTATTTAAATTACAAAGATTACATCTTACATCTTTAAATTACTTCTTATTTAGAATTAATTATATTTAAATTACTTAGAGAAAAGCCTATACATTTTTTTCTTCCACATTTTTTTATCAGATCCTTTTTGTATTTTTCAACACCTAATCGCTAAAGCAAATGTTTGCATGTACATTTGAATATCGGAAGTTTACAAACAGCCAAATAAATTTAAACTCAGTTTTCACAATGTCTGAGATTTAATCCCAGTAATAATTCCCTGTTTTAGGTCAGTTAGGATAACAACTTTATTTTAAGAATGTGAAATGTCAGAATAATAGTAGAGAGAATGATTTATTTCAGCTTTTATTTCTTTCATCACATTCCCAGTGGGTCAGAAGTTTACATTCACTCAATTAGTATTTGGTAGCATTGCCTTTAAATTGTTTCACTTGGGTCAAATGTTTTGGGTAGCCTTCCACAAGCATCCCACAATAAGTTGGGTGAGTGTTGGCCCATTCCTCCTGTCGGAGCTGGTGTAACTTAGTTGGGTTTTTAGGCCTCCTTGGTCGCACACGCTTTTTCAGTTCTGCCCACGCATTTTCTATAGGGTTGATGTCAAGGGTTTGTGATGGCCACTCCAATACCTTGACTTTGTTGTCCTTAAGCCATTTTGCTACAACTTTGGAAGTATGCTTGGGGTCATTGTCCGTTTGGAAGCCCATTTGCGACCAAGCTATAACTTCCTGACTGATGTCTTGAGATGTTGCTTCAATATATCCACACTACCTCATGATGTCATCTATTTTGTGAAGTGCACCAGTCCCTCCTACAGCAAAGCACTCTCACATCATGATGCTGCCACCCCGGTGCTTCACAGTAGGGGTGGTGTTCTTCGGCTTGCAAGCCTCCCCTTTTTCCTCCAAACATGACTATGGTCATTATGGTCAAACAGTTCTATTTTTGTTTCATCAGACCAGAGGACATTTCTCCAAAAAGTACGATCTTCGTCCATGTGTGCAGTTGCAAACTGTAGTCTGTTTTTTATGGGAGTTTTTGAGCAGTGGCTTTTTCCTTGCTGAGCGGCCTTTCATGATATGTTGAGATAAGGCTCATTTTACTGTGGATATAGATACTTTTGTACCTGTTTCTTCCAGCATCTTCACAAGGTCCTTTGCAGTTGTTCTGGGATTGATTTGCACTCTTCTCACCAAAGTACGTTCATCTCTAGGAGACAGAACGCATCTCCTTCCTGAGCCATATGACGGCTGCGTGGTCCCATGTTGTTTATACGCTCATACTTGTCACGCCCTGACCGTAGAGATCCTTTTATTCTCTATGTTTGTTTGGTCGGGGTGACTCAGTTGGGAAAGTCTATGCTTTCTGGTTCTTTTTTTTTTATGATTCTCAATCAGGGACAGCTGTCTCTCGTTGTCTCTGAGTGGGAATCATACTTAGGCAGCCTTTTTTCCTTTTCTCATTTGTGGGTTGTTGTCTTTCGTTGAATGCATGTATTGCCTTACGGAGCTTCACGTTCGTTTTGTTGTTTATTGTTTTGTTGGCAACATTCTTTAAAATAAAGAAAAATGTACGCTCACCAACCTGCACCTTGGTCCGGTCATTTCCTTGAAGACGATTGTGACAAAACAACCCACCTCAAACGGACCAAGCAGCGTGGCCAGGAGGAGCAGACAGAGTGGACATGGGAAGACATTCTGGAAGGAAAGGGATCCTGGACGTGGGAGGAGATCCTGGCTGGAAAGGATCGCCTGCCGTGGAAGCAGGTGGAAGCAGCGAGGAAGGCGGAGGCAGCTAGTAAAGGGGCCCAGCGTTACACAGGGTCACGGCTGGCAAGGAAGACCGGGAGGCCACTCCAAAATATTATTTTTGGGGGGAGGCACACGGGGAGGTTGGCGGAGCTCACTCCCCGTGCTCACGGTCGGGAGCATGGTACTGGTCAGACCGTGTTATGCGGTGAAGCGCACGGTGTCTCCAGTGTGCGTTCACAGCCCGGAGCCAGCGCTCCGCATGTGTCGTGCTAGAGTGGGCATCCAGCCAGGACGGCTTGTGCCAGCACAGCGCTCCTGGTCTCCGGTGCGCGTCTTCGGCCCAGGGTATCTTGCGCCGGCTCTGATCACTGTGTCTCCGGTGCGCAATCACAGCCCAGTGCGTCCTGTGCCTGCGCTCCGCACATGCCGGATCAAAGTGGGCATTCAGTCAAGACGAGTGGTGACAGCTTTAAGCACCAGATCTCCAGTGCTCCCCCACAGCCTGGTTCGACCTGTGCCTGCTCCACAGACCAGGCCTCCAGTATGTCTCCCCAGCCTGGTGAGTCCTGTGCCTGCTCCCAGAACCAGGCCTCCAGTATGTCTCCCCAGCCTGGTGAGTCCTGTGCCTGCTCCCAGAACCAGGCCTCCAATATGTCTCCCTAGCCTGGTGAGTCCTGTGCCTGCTCCAAGATCCAGGCCTCCAGTAGGTCTCCCCAACCTGGTGAGTCCTGTGCCTGCTCCACGGGCCAGTCCGGGGCCTGCGGCGAGTGTCCCCAGTCCGGGGCCTGCAGTGAGGGTCCCCAGTCCGGGGCCTGCGGCGAGGGTCCTCAGTCCGGGGCCTGCGGAGAGGGTCCCCAGTCCGGGGCCTGCGGCGAGGGTCCTCAGTCCGGGGACTGCGGAGAGGGTCTCCAGTCCGGGGCCTGCGGCGAGGGTCCTCAGTCCGGGGACTGCGGAGAGGGTCCCCAGTCCGGGGTCGGCAACGAGGGTCCCCGCACCAGATGCGCCACAAAAGTGGGGGGAGCCAGAGGTGGAGTGGGGTCTGCGTCCTGCACCGGAGCCGCCACCAAGATAGATGCCCACCCGGACACTCCCCTATAGTGTCAGGTTTGCGGCAGGAGTCCGCAACTTTGGGGGGGGTACTGTCAAGCCCTCACCGTAGAGATGCTTTTATTCTCTGTTTGTTTGGTCAGGGTGTGACTCGGGTGGGAAAGTCTATGCTTTCTGGGTCTTTGTTTTTGACCAGGTATGATTCTCAATCAGGGACAGCTGTCTATCGTTGTGTCTGAGTGGGAATCATACTTAGGCAGCCCTTTTTCCTTTTCTCATTTGTGGGTAGTTGTCTTCGTTGAATGCATGTATTGCCTTACGGAGCTTCACGGTCGTTTTGTTGTTTACTGTTTTGTTGGCGACATTCTTTAAAATAAAGAAACATTTACACTCACCACACTGCACCTTGGTCCGGTCATTTCCTTGACGACGATTGTGACAGTACTATTGTTTGTACAGATGAACATGGCACCTTCAGGTGTTTGGGAATTGCTCCCAAGGATGAACCAGACTTGTGGAGGACTACAGTTTTTTTCTGAGGTCTTGATTGACATCCAATCCAATTAATATTTCATTACAATCTACAGACATTTGAGTCTAATCAGTCTTCTGAAATCTATCCCGTCCCAACAGGTCCTTCGTGTCAATTGTCATTTTTTATAGACAGTATTTTTGTTTTCAGGAACTGAAAGAGAGAGATGTAAAACAGGTCAAAATAGACTTTCACAAGCTGTTTAACATACAGTGTGACTGTGCTGTACAAACAGGATTCTGCTCCTCAGACACATTCAGACATCAACTGTGGCGGTCAGAGAACACGTTGCAGCTCTGCATTCAGTTCTTCATTGTCTGTGGGACATTTTATAGTTTCTTTACTTTTGGAACAAATCTAACCATAAAATATTTACTCCTGTTACCTTGAGATACAATTCAACTGCAGGGTGAAAGGGAGGAACATTGGAACAACCAAAAGGTATGAACTGCTGTTAGTTACCAAGGAGGAACCCATCTGACAAACAACAAGAAGACGAGAGACTCCATACTGTTTACAGCGTTCATAAGGGTTTTACTGTATCAAACCAACGTTCTACAGGGATCCACCGGAACCAAACTATTCTGACAATTATCTCAGTAGATTTGACTGACGTTGGAAGAGATGAGATCTATGTTTTCCCACCCTGCCGTCCTGTTCCTGTGGATTCAGAGTTCTAGTGGATGGATGCATCCTAAATGCCAGATTTATGACAGTAGTGAAGACTTGGGACACTTTCCCACCTGGACCTGCAGCCAACTACCTCATCATGCAGAACGTTACACTGCTGCCTGTCAAGATGTCACAGCCATCGAGGAGGATCTACTTGGACTTCCCCCTAATATCAATACCCTCTGCATATCTATGACACATGGTGAAAATAGATCCATGTCTCTGGGCTTTTTCTCTCAGTTTCAGGATCTGGAGTCTCTGTACATTATTGGTTGTTTTACTCAAATCCTTCCAACTGGGAACAGCCACCTTCCAAATCTACAACATATGTACTTGATAGATAAATGGGGAACAGGCTCTGGGTGCTGTGATTGTCATATTGGGCCCCATACATTCATAGATCTAGTTAAGTTATGTGATTTGACCATAAAGGGTTACAGGTTAACAGCAATGGCCCCAGATGTTTTCCATGGCATCCCTCAGTTACAAAGTCTAATCATTAGTGAACCCTGTGTAGATGATTTGTCAGAGATACTATGCAGAATAATGAATATAAAGGCACTTATAGAGCTAAAAATAGAAGCACCAGAGATACAATCGATAAACCAATCAAACTGCTCCATTTTAACTACCAACGAAAGCATGACACCTGTTTTTAACAATCTAGCGAGGGTTGACTTCTCATTTGGTGAAGTAACACATATAGAAGAAGGTTCACTGGCTTGGCTCCAGAACCTCACAATGTTAACATTGGCTTTCAGCCAGGAAGTCCTACTGGACCTTCCCCTGTCTGGGATAAAACAAATCCAGGTCTTCAGTTGCTCTGGGATCAATGTCATTGATATTGAAAGAATCTGTAATGTAGTGTTTTTGCTTTCAATCAAGAAAATATATGTAAACAATTTCAATACAAGCAGCCTCTCTATGTCCAGTGTTGAGTTGTGCACTGGGCTAGAATATATGCATTTAAGTGGACCTTTGTCTTTCCATCCTACTACTCATTTGGATTGGCATTTTATTTCCAGTCTCAAAAAACTTAACGAATTAGACATAGATTTCCTGAGAGATAAAAACCCTGAGATTTGCTCCTTCCAAAAACAACCAATCACATGGTTAACAAAACTAACTTTGTTAATCAATATACAAATGCTTTTTGCTAAACAATTTATCTGTCTTGTTAAGCTGCAGTATCTGGATATAAAACAGAATTTAATTTCAAACATTGAAGACTTTGCTTTCCTGGGATTGACAAATCTGGAGTCCTTGGACATTACAAGTAATAACATAACACAGATAAATGCAAACACATTTGATGGTTTACATAGTTTGACATGGTTAGACCTCAGGAACAATCCACTTATTCACAACATTGAGGCGATGTCTTTCACACACCTCATGTCTCTTAGACAAGTGTTTCTCGGGCAAGTGCACAATCCACTAACAGAACCTGTGATCAAGCTGAATCTGACACTTATATTTGGTGGAATTCTGAGTCAGCTGACTCATCTGTACATTAGTTCAGCTATGAGGCCAATGCAGTTGACTATCGGCAGTAACATCACATCTAAACAGAATCTGAGTCTCCAGCTCAAAGGCCAGACAGTGTCATTTCAGGACTGTGACAGACCTTTCTTTCAGTCTGTAACCCATCTTCATGCTGATGCTGAAGAATTCCTTTGTGGATCTGAATTCATGGGAAAGTACTTCACGTCTGTGGAGACATTTGACTACAGATCGAAGCTTTCAGCTAAAAGGGTTGATTTATCATCAATTAATCAGCTGATTCACCTGAGGAAACTGACTCTACAAGAGGTGGATCTTTTAACACAGCGTTCTGCCGACATCATTTTTCACAACTTGACCAAACTGGAGGTTCTGGAAATGTACCACTGCAGGATTTACTCTTTAGAGGGGAGTTTAACTAAAGACTTGAAATCTTTGAAAAGAGTGTATTTGCTTATAGAGAACATTTATAATGTATTCTATAGCTTTACTGAACCTCTCTCTAGCCTTAAGCATTTGACATTTGATAATTTACAGATGTTTTGCAGTTGTGACAATGCTTGGCTCATTACATGGGCAAAGGGGTGCAGGCAGGTTGAAGTGATCATGCTTGGTCCGTATGCTAAAACCGGTATGTATGCTTTGGAGGACTTGATATGCTTGTCGGACAATGGAATAGACACACCTAATTTTGTCAAGTACACAGAAGCCAACTGCACAACAGAGGTTGGATTTGTGCTCTTTGTTGCGACTGGCCTGGGAGTCCTGTTCTTCATGCTGGTGGTGTTGGTCCATAACCTGGCCGGCCCCTACCTCCTCCCCCTCTACCACATCACCCTTGGCTGGCTGTTAGAAGCCATGCGATCCAACACCAGGGGGCGCTACCACTACGATGTGTTTGTCTCCTATAGCGGGAAGGACGAGCGCTGGGTGGTGGAGGAGCTGCTACCTAATCTGGAGCAGAGGGGGCCTCCTTTCCTGCGCCTCTGTCTGCACAGCAGGGACTTCCAGCTGGGGAAGGACATTGTGGAGAACATCACAGACAGCCTCTACCGGAGCCGCCACACCCTCTGCCTAGTCAGCCGCCACTACCTACGCAGTAACTGGTGCTCTCTGGAGATGAAGCTGGCCACCTACAGGCTGCAGGTGGAGCAAAGGGACATCCTCCTCCTGGTCTTCCTAGAGAAGATCCCCCCTCGCCGGCTGTCTGCCCACCACAGGCTGGCTCGCCTGCTGAAAACCAGAACTTATCTGGACTGGCCCCAGGACCCTAATCAGCACCAGGCATTCTGGGACAGACTGTGGGCTAAACTGAAACCTCAGACTGAGCATGAGATCAGAGGTTGATGTTGAACCTTGTGGACTGAAGATAGACATCAGCGGTTGATGTAGAACCCTGTGGACTGAAAAGTGACATCAGAGGTTGATGTAGAACCTTGTGGACTGAAGCATGAGATCAGAGGTTGATGTAGAACCTTGTGGACTGAAGCATGAGATCAGAGGTTGATGTAGAACCTTGTGGACTGAAGCATGAGATCAGAGGTTGATGTAGAACCTTGTGGACTGAAGCATGAGATCAGAGGTTGATGTTGAACCTTGTGTATAGAAATCAGATGTTGATTTTGAACCTTGTGTTATTGCTGATGCAATGTTGACACATATATTGAGCTGTTGAATTTGTTGTTAAAAGTCCTCCATACAAAATGTCTACCACTGTTTGAAATTTGTTTTGTCAATTCCTTTTAAATGCTCTGTCTGGAGTGTACTTTTTGTGATTCATCTGAAATGACTTTTAATAGCCTTATTTAAATTGCTCATAAAAAAGCCTAAACATTTTTTAAATTCCCTAAATTTTATCAGATCCTATTTGTATTTTTAAACACCTAATTGCTAACACATATCTTTGTTTGTATATTTGTTGCTAAGAGGAACTGAAAAAGGGTGTGACTACTGTGTACTGCAGTGAATGACAAAACATACATGTCCAATGACCATGAAGCAGCTATTAATGACTATACATGAATGACCAATGACCATGAAGCAGTTATTAATGACTATACATGAATGACCAATGACCATGAAGCAGTTATTAATGACTATACATGAATGACCAATGACCATGAAGCAGTTATTAATGACTATACATGAATGACCAATGACCATGAAGCAGTTATTAATGACTATACATGAATGACCAATGACCATGAAGCAGTTATTAATGACTATACATGAATGACCAATGACCATGAAGCAGTTATTAATGACTATACATGAATGACCAATGACCATGAAGCAGTTATTAATGACTATACATGAATGACCAATGACCATGAAGCAGTTATTAATGACTATACATGAATGACCAATGACCATGAAGCAGTTATTAATGACTATACATGAATGACCAATGACCATGAAGCAGTTATTAATGACTATACATGAATGACCAATGACCATGAAGCAGTTATTAATGACTATACATGAATGACCAATGACCATGAAGCAGTTATTAATGACTATACATGAATGACCAATGACCATGAAGCAGTTATTTTATTTGAACATCGATCGAAGAGATTTGTACAGAAATGTTGTTGCTAGTTGTTTAACTAAATGTAGTTGCTAGTTGTTTAACTAAATGTAGTTGCTAGTTGTTTAACTAAATGTTGTTGCTAGTTGTTTAACTAAATGTTGTTGCTAGTTGTTTAACTAAATGTTGTTGCTAGTTGTTTACCAAAATGTAGTTGCTAGTTGTTTAACTAAATGTGTTGTTAGTTGTTTAGCTAAATGTGGTTGCAAGTTGTTTAACTAAATCTAATTGCTATTTGTTTAACTCAATGTGTTGAAGTTTTTTTACTAAATCTAATTGCGAGTTGTTTAGCTAAATCATGTTGCTATTTGTTTAAATAAATGTGATGCTATTTGTTCAACTAATTGTAGTTGCTAGTTGTTAACTAAATGTAGTTTTTAGTTGTTTAACTAAAGGTAGTTGCTAGTTGTTTAACATTTTGTAGATGCTAGTTGTTTAACTAAATGTAGCTGCTAGTTGTATAACTAAATCTAGTTGCTAGGTGTTAAACTAAATGTGTTGCTAGTTGTTTAACTAACGGTGTTGCTAGTTGTTTAACTAACGGTGTTGCTTGAGTGTAGCCTGTATATGGTTCATTGCACATATATTTGATACATGTCTTAACTCATGGGAGTGGGGAGGGGGACCCCTTTCTGGACAATTAAGTATTTTCTGCGCAATATTGGAGGAAACCTAGTTTTTTTGTGTTATTTCATTATTGTTTATGCTTTTGATAAAGGCATTCATCCGAAACGTTGGAAACTATCTTCTGTTTCTGTTTTTAAATAAAAAGCATCACTGCATTAGAATAACTCATTGTATTGTTCTATTCTAGAATGCCTCCATATTCTCTATTCTATAAGTTCTTACATCTGACACATGCAGAACAGATAACTGTCTCTAACTGAGGCCAGCTTTCAGCAGCTTGCCCAGGCTATCAATGCTCTGACTACAGTAGAACACAGAGTAAGCCTGATATGTCTGGTTAACCACCAATATCATGGTGTATGATGGAGACTCCAGCCTTATCAGTTCTAGTCACAGATAAGCATCATCCCTCCAGCTAAAGGTCAGGTCTTCCCCAGTGGTAACCTCGACTGAGACCTGAAGAATTATCCTACTGGAGTCCTAGGCTTGAGTTCTGTTTTAATTTAATCTTTAGTTTACCAGGTAAATTGACAGAGAACACATCTTCATTTACATCAACAACCTGGGGAATAGTTACAGGGGAGAGGAGGGATGAGCCAATGCTGGGGAGAGTTAGATGGTCATGACGGTATGAGGTCCAGATAAGAAATTTAGCCAGGACATCGGGGTTAACACCTCTACTCGTATGATAAGTCCTACATGTACAAATAACCTCAACTAACCTGTACCCCTGCACACTGACTCAGTACCTGTACCCCGCACACTGATGACTCATTACCTAAACACCTGCACACTGACTCAGTACCTGTACCCCTGCACACTGACTCAGTACCTGTACCCCTGCACACTGACTCAGTACCTGTACCCCTGCACACTGACCAGGTACCTGTACCCCCGCACACTGACTCAGTACCTGTACCCCTGCACACTGACTTAGTACATGTACCCCTGTACACTGACTCAGTAACTGTACCCCCGCACACTGACTCAGTACCTATACCCCTGCACACTGACTCAGTACCTGTAACCCTGCACACTGACTCAATACCTGTACTCCCACACACTGACTCAGTACCTGTACACCTGCACTTTGACTCAGTACCTGTACCCCGCACACTGACTCAGTACCTGTAACCCCGCACACTGACTCAGTACCTGTACCCCTGCACACTGACTCAGTAACTGTACCCCCGCACACTGACTAAGTACCTGTTCCCCTGCACACTGACTCAGTACCTGTAACCCTGCACACTGACTCAATACCTGTACTCCCACACACTGACTCAGTACCTGTACCCCTGCACACTGACTGAGTACCTGTACCCCTGCACACTAACTCAGTACCTGTTCCTCAGCACACTGACTCAGTACCTGTACCCCTGCACACTGACTCAGTACCTGTACCCCTGCACACTGACTAGGTACCTGTACCCCTGTACACTGACTAGGTACCCTACCCTTGCACACTGACTCAGTACCTGTACCCCTGCACACTGACTCAGTACCTGTACCCCTGCACACTGATTCAGTACCTGTACCCCTGCACACTGACTCAGTACCTGTACCCCTGCACACTGACTCAGTACCTGTAACCCTGCACACTGACTCAGTACCTGTACCCCTGCACACTGACTCAGTACCTGTATCCCTGCACACTGACTCAGTACCTGTAACCCTGCACACTGACTCAGTTCCTATACCTCCCAACACTGACTCAGTACCTGTACCCCTGCACACTGACTCAGTAACTGTACCCCCGCACACTGACTAAGTACCTGTACCCCTACACACTGACTCAGTACCTGTAACCCTGCACACTGACTCAATACCTGTACTCCCACACACTGGCTCAGTACCTGTAACCCCGCACACTGACTCAGTACCTGTACCTCCACACACTGACTCAGTACCTGTACTCCCGCACACTGACTCATTACCTGTACCCCTGCACACTGACTCAGTACCTGTACCCCTGCACACTGACTAGGTACCTGTACCCCGGCACACTGACTCAGTACCTGTACCCATGCACACTGACTCAATACCTGTACTCCCACACACTGACTCAGTACCTGTAACCCCGCACACTGACTCAGTACCTGTAACTCCGCACATTGTCTCAGTACCTGTACCTCCACACACTGACTCAGTACCTGTACTCCCGCACACTGACTCAGTACCTGTACCCCTGCACACTGACTCAGTACCTGTACCCCTGCACGCAGAACTAGGTACCTGTACCCCTGCACACTGACTAGGTACCTGTACCCCTGCACACTGACTCAGTACCTGTACCCCTGCACACTGACTCAGTACCTGCACACCCGCACACTGACTCAGTACCTGTAACCCCGCACACTGACTCAGTACCTGTACCTCCACACACTGACTCAGTACCTGTACTCCCGCACACTGACTCAGTACCTGTACCCCTGCACACTGACTCAATCCCTGTACTCCCGTACACTGACTAGGTACCTGTACACCTGCACACTGACTCAGTACCTGTACCCCTGCACACTGACTCAGTACCTGTACCCCTGCACACTGACTCAGTACCTGTACCCCTGCACACTGACTCAGTACCTGTTCCACCGCACACTGACTCAGTACATGTACCCCTGCACACTGACTCAGTAACTGTACCCCCGCACACTGACTAGGTACCTGTACATCCACACACTGACTCAGTACCTATACTCCCGCACACTGACTCAGTACCTGTACCCCTGCACACTGACTCAGTACCTGTAACCCCGCACACTGACTCAGTACCTGTACCTCCACACACTGACTCAGTACCTGTACTCCCGCACACTGACTCAGTACCTGTACCCCTGCACACTGACTCAGTACCTGTACCCCTGCACACTGACTCAATACCTGTACTCCAGCACACTGACTCAGTACCTGTAGCCCCGCACACTGACTCAATCGCTGTACTCCCGCACACTGGCTAGGTACCTGTACCCATGCATACTGACTCAGTACCTGTACCCCTGCACACTGACTCAGTACCTGTACCCCTGCACACTGACTGAGTACCTGTACCCCTGCACACTAACTCAGTACCTGTTCCTCAGCACACTGACTCAGTACCTGTACCCCTGCACACTGACTCAGTACCTGTACCCCTGCACACTGACTAGGTACCTGCACACCCGCACACTGACTCAGTACCTGTAACCCCGCACACTGACTCAGTACCTGTACCTCCACACACTGACTCAGTACCTGTACTCCCGCACACTGACTCAGTACCTGTACCCCTGCACACTGACTCAATCCCTGTACTCCCGTACACTGACTAGGTACCTGTACACCTGCACACTGACTCAGTACCTGTACCCCTGCACACTGACTCAGTACCTGTACCCCTGCACACTGACTCAGTACCTGTACCCCTGCACACTGACTCAGTACCTGTTCCACCGCACACTGACTCAGTACATGTACCCCTGCACACTGACTCAGTAACTGTACCCCCGCACACTGACTAGGTACCTGTACATCCACACACTGACTCAGTACCTATACTCCCGCACACTGACTCAGTACCTGTACCCCTGCACACTGACTCAGTACCTGTAACCCCGCACACTGACTCAGTACCTGTACCTCCACACACTGACTCAGTACCTGTACTCCAGCACACTGACTCAGTACCTGTACCCCTGCACACTGACTCAGTACCTGTACCCCTGCACACTGACTCAATCCCTGTACTCCAGCACACTGACTCAGTACCTGTAGCCCCGCACACTGACTCAATCGCTGTACTCCCGCACACTGGCTAGGTACCTGTACCCATGCATACTGACTCAGTACCTGTACCCCTGCACACTGACTCAGTACCTGTACCCCTGCACACTGACTGAGTACCTGTACCCCTGCACACTAACTCAGTACCTGTTCCTCAGCACACTGACTCAGTACCTGTACCCCTGCACACTGACTCAGTACCTGTACCCCTGCACACTGACTAGGTACCTGTACCCCTGTACACTGACTAGGTACCCTACCCTTGCACACTGACTCAGTACCTGTACCCCTGCACACTGACTCAGTACCTGTACCCCTGCACACTGATTCAGTACCTGTACCCCTGCACACTGACTCAGTACCTGTACCCCTGCACACTGACTCAGTACCTGTAACCCTGCACACTGACTCAGTACCTGTACCCCTGCACACTGACTCAGTACCTGTATCCCTGCACACTGACTCAGTACCTGTAACCCTGCACACTGACTCAGTTCCTATACCTCCCAACACTGACTCAGTACCTGTACCCCTGCACACTGACTCAGTAACTGTACCCCCGCACACTGACTAAGTACCTGTACCCCTACACACTGACTCAGTACCTGTAACCCTGCACATTGACTCAATACCTGTACTCCCACACACTGGCTCAGTACCTGTAACCCCGCACACTGACTCAGTACCTGTAACTCCGCACACTGATTCAGTACCTGTACCTCCACACACTGACTCAGTACCTGTACTCCCGCACACTGACTCATTACCTGTACCCCTGCACACTGACTCAGTACCTGTACCCCTGCACACTGACTAGGTACCTGTACCCCGGCACACTGACTCAGTACCTGTACCCATGCACACTGACTCAATACCTGTACTCCCACACACTGACTCAGTACCTGTAACCCCGCACACTGACTCAGTACCTGTAACTCCGCACATTGTCTCAGTACCTGTACCTCCACACACTGACTCAGTACCTGTACTCCCGCACACTGACTCAGTACCTGTACCCCTGCACACTGACTCAGTACCTGTACCCCTGCACGCAGAACTAGGTACCTGTACCCCTGCACACTGACTAGGTACCTGTACCCCTGCACACTGACTCAGTACCTGTACCCCTGCACACTGACTCAGTACCTGCACACCCGCACACTGACTCAGTACCTGTAACCCCGCACACTGACTCAGTACCTGTACCTCCACACACTGACTCAGTACCTGTACTCCCGCACACTGACTCAGTACCTGTACCCCTGCACACTGACTCAATCCCTGTACTCCCGTACACTGACTAGGTACCTGTACACCTGCACACTGACTCAGTACCTGTACCCCTGCACACTGACTCAGTACCTGTACCCCTGCACACTGACTCAGTACCTGTACCCCTGCACACTGACTCAGTACCTGTTCCACCGCACACTGACTCAGTACATGTACCCCTGCACACTGACTCAGTAACTGTACCCCCGCACACTGACTAGGTACCTGTACATCCACACACTGACTCAGTACCTATACTCCCGCACACTGACTCAGTACCTGTACCCCTGCACACTGACTCAGTACCTGTAACCCCGCACACTGACTCAGTACCTGTACCTCCACACACTGACTCAGTACCTGTACTCCCGCACACTGACTCAGTACCTGTACCCCTGCACACTGACTCAGTACCTGTACCCCTGCACACTGACTCAATCCCTGTACTCCAGCACACTGACTCAGTACCTGTAGCCCCGCACACTGACTCAATCGCTGTACTCCCGCACACTGGCTAGGTACCTGTACCCATGCATACTGACTCAGTACCTGTACCCCTGCACACTGACTCAGTACCTGTACCCCTGCACACTGACTGAGTACCTGTACCCCTGCACACTAACTCAGTACCTGTTCCTCAGCACACTGACTCAGTACCTGTACCCCTGCACACTGACTCAGTACCTGTACCCCTGCACACTGACTAGGTACCTGTACCCCTGTACACTGACTAGGTACCCTACCCTTGCACACTGACTCAGTACCTGTACCCCTGCACACTGACTCAGTACCTGTACCCCTGCACACTGATTCAGTACCTGTACCCCTGCACACTGACTCAGTACCTGTACCCCTGCACACTGACTCAGTACCTGTAACCCTGCACACTGACTCAGTACCTGTACCCCTGCACACTGACTCAGTACCTGTATCCCTGCACACTGACTCAGTACCTGTAACCCTGCACACTGACTCAGTTCCTATACCTCCCAACACTGACTCAGTACCTGTACCCCTGCACACTGACTCAGTAACTGTACCCCCGCACACTGACTAAGTACCTGTACCCCTGCACACTGACTCAGTACCTGTACCCCTGCACACTGACTCAGTACCTGCACACCCGCACACTGACTCAGTACCTGTACCCCGCACACTGACTCAGTACCTGTACCTCCACACACTGACTCAGTACCTGTACTCCCGCACACTGACTCAGTACCTGTACCCCTGCACACTGACTCAATCCCTGTACTCCCGTACACTGACTAGGTACCTGTACACCTGCACACTGACTCAGTACCTGTACCCCTGCACACTGACTCTGTACCTGTACCCCTGCACACTGACTCAGTACCTGTACCCCTGCACACTGACTCAGTACCTGTTCCACCGCACACTGACTCAGTACATGTACCCCTGCACACTGACTCAGTAACTGTACCCCCGCACACTGACTAGGTACCTGTACATCCACACACTGACTCTGTACCTATACTCCCGCACACTGACTCAGTACCTGTACCCCTGCACACTGACTCAGTACCTGTAACCCCGCACACTGACTCAGTACCTGTACCTCCACACACTGACTCAGTACCTGTACTCCCGCACACTGACTCAGTACCTGTACCCCTGCACACTGACTCAGTACCTGTACCCCTGCACACTGACTCAATCCCTGTACTCCAGCACACTGACTCAGTACCTGTAGCCCCGCACACTGACTCAATCGCTGTACTCCCGCACACTGGCTAGGTACCTGTACCCATGCATACTGACTCAGTACCTGTACCCCTGCACACTGACTCAGTACCTGTTCCCCTGCACACTGACTGAGTACCTGTACCCCTGCACACTAACTCAGTACCTGTTCCTCAGCACACTGACTCAGTACCTGTACCCCTGCACACTGACTCAGTACCTGTACCCCTGCACACTGACTAGGTACCTGTACCCCTGTACACTGACTAGGTACCCTACCCTTGCACACTGACTCAGTACCTGTACCCCTGCACACTGACTCAGTACCTGTACCCCTGCACACTGATTCAGTACCTGTACCCCTGCACACTGACTCAGTACCTGTACCCCTGCACACTGACTCAGTACCTGTAACCCTGCACACTTACTCAGTACCTGTACCCCTGCACACTGACTCAGTACCTGTATCCCTGCACACTGACTCAGTACCTGTAACCCTGCACACTGACTCAGTTCCTATACCTCCCAACACTGACTCAGTACCTGTACCCCTGCACACTGACTCAGTAACTGTACCCCCGCACACTGACTAAGTACCTGTACCAGTACACACTGACTCAGTACCTGTAACCCTGCACACTGACTCAATACCTGTACTCCCACACACTGGCTCAGTACCTGTAACCCCGCACACTGACTCAGTACCTGTAACTCCGCACACTGATTCAGTACCTGTACCTCCACACACTGACTCAGTACCTGTACCCCTGCACACTGACTCAGTACCTGTACCCCTGCACACTGACTAGGTACCTGTACCCCGGCACACTGACTCAGTACCTGTACCCCTGCACACTGACTAGGTACCTGTACCCCTGTACACTGACTAGGTACCCTACCCTTGCACACTGACTCAGTACCTGTACCCCTGCACACTGACTCAGTACCTGTACCCCTGCACACTGATTCAGTACCTGTACCCCTGCACACTGACTCAGTACCTGTACCCCTGCACACTGACTCAGTACCTGTAACCCTGCACACTGACTCAGTACCTGTACCCCTGCACACTGACTCAGTACCTGTATCCCTGCACACTGACTCAGTACCTGTAACCCTGCACACTGACTCAGTTCCTATACCTCCCAACACTGACTCAGTACCTGTACCCCTGCACACTGACTCAGTAACTGTACCCCCGCACACTGACTAAGTACCTGTACCCCTACACACTGACTCAGTACCTGTAACCCTGCACACTGACTCAATACCTGTACTCCCACACACTGGCTCAGTACCTGTAACCCCGCACACTGACTCAGTACCTGTAACTCCGAACACTGATTCAGTACCTGTACCTCCACACACTGACTCAGTACCTGTACTCCCGGACACTGACTCATTACCTGTACCCCTGCACACTGACTCAGTACCTGTACCCCTGCACACTGACTAGGTACCTGTAGCCCCGGCACACTGACTCAGTACCTGTACCTCCACACACTGACTCAGTACCTGTACTCCCGCACACTGACTCAGTACCTGTACCCCTGCACACTGACTCAATCCCTGTACTCCCGTACACTGACTAGGTACCTGTACACCTGCACACTGACTCAGTACCTGTACCCCTGCACACTGACTCAGTACCTGTACCCCTGCACACTGACTCAGTACCTGTACCCCTGCACACTGACTCAGTACCTGTTCCACCGCACACTGACTCAGTACATGTACCCCTGCACACTGACTCAGTAACTGTACCCCCGCACACTGACTAGGTACCTGTACATCCACACACTGACTCAGTACCTATACTCCCGCACACTGACTCAGTACCTGTACCCCTGCACACTGACTCAGTACCTGTAACCCCGCACACTGACTCAGTACCTGTACCTCCACACACTGACTCAGTACCTGTACTCCAGCACACTGACTCAGTACCTGTACCCCTGCACACTGACTCAGTACCTGTACCCCTGCACACTGACTCAATCCCTGTACTCCAGCACACTGACTCAGTACCTGTAGCCCCGCACACTGACTCAATCGCTGTACTCCCGCACACTGGCTAGGTACCTGTACCCATGCATACTGACTCAGTACCTGTACCCCTGCACACTGACTCAGTACCTGTACCCCTGCACACTGACTGAGTACCTGTACCCCTGCACACTAACTCAGTACCTGTTCCTCAGCACACTGACTCAGTACCTGTACCCCTGCACACTGACTCAGTACCTGTACCCCTGCACACTGACTAGGTACCTGTACCCCTGTACACTGACTAGGTACCCTACCCTTGCACACTGACTCAGTACCTGTACCCCTGCACACTGACTCAGTACCTGTACCCCTGCACACTGATTCAGTACCTGTACCCCTGCACACTGACTCAGTACCTGTACCCCTGCACACTGACTCAGTACCTGTAACCCTGCACACTGACTCAGTACCTGTACCCCTGCACACTGACTCAGTACCTGTATCCCTGCACACTGACTCAGTACCTGTAACCCTGCACACTGACTCAGTTCCTATACCTCCCAACACTGACTCAGTACCTGTACCCCTGCACACTGACTCAGTAACTGTACCCCCGCACACTGACTAAGTACCTGTACCCCTACACACTGACTCAGTACCTGTAACCCTGCACATTGACTCAATACCTGTACTCCCACACACTGGCTCAGTACCTGTAACCCCGCACACTGACTCAGTACCTGTAACTCCGCACACTGATTCAGTACCTGTACCTCCACACACTGACTCAGTACCTGTACTCCCGCACACTGACTCATTACCTGTACCCCTGCACACTGACTCAGTACCTGTACCCCTGCACACTGACTAGGTACCTGTACCCCGGCACACTGACTCAGTACCTGTACCCATGCACACTGACTCAATACCTGTACTCCCACACACTGACTCAGTACCTGTAACCCCGCACACTGACTCAGTACCTGTAACTCCGCACATTGTCTCAGTACCTGTACCTCCACACACTGACTCAGTACCTGTACTCCCGCACACTGACTCAGTACCTGTACCCCTGCACACTGACTCAGTACCTGTACCCCTGCACGCAGAACTAGGTACCTGTACCCCTGCACACTGACTAGGTACCTGTACCCCTGCACACTGACTCAGTACCTGTACCCCTGCACACTGACTCAGTACCTGCACACCCGCACACTGACTCAGTACCTGTAACCCCGCACACTGACTCAGTACCTGTACCTCCACACACTGACTCAGTACCTGTACTCCCGCACACTGACTCAGTACCTGTACCCCTGCACACTGACTCAATCCCTGTACTCCCGTACACTGACTAGGTACCTGTACACCTGCACACTGACTCAGTACCTGTACCCCTGCACACTGACTCAGTACCTGTACCCCTGCACACTGACTCAGTACCTGTACCCCTGCACACTGACTCAGTACCTGTTCCACCGCACACTGACTCAGTACATGTACCCCTGCACACTGACTCAGTAACTGTACCCCCGCACACTGACTAGGTACCTGTACATCCACACACTGACTCAGTACCTATACTCCCGCACACTGACTCAGTACCTGTACCCCTGCACACTGACTCAGTACCTGTAACCCCGCACACTGACTCAGTACCTGTACCTCCACACACTGACTCAGTACCTGTACTCCCGCACACTGACTCAGTACCTGTACCCCTGCACACTGACTCAGTACCTGTACCCCTGCACACTGACTCAATCCCTGTACTCCAGCACACTGACTCAGTACCTGTAGCCCCGCACACTGACTCAATCGCTGTACTCCCGCACACTGGCTAGGTACCTGTACCCATGCATACTGACTCAGTACCTGTACCCCTGCACACTGACTCAGTACCTGTACCCCTGCACACTGACTGAGTACCTGTACCCCTGCACACTAACTCAGTACCTGTTCCTCAGCACACTGACTCAGTACCTGTACCCCTGCACACTGACTCAGTACCTGTACCCCTGCACACTGACTAGGTACCTGTACCCCTGTACACTGACTAGGTACCCTACCCTTGCACACTGACTCAGTACCTGTACCCCTGCACACTGACTCAGTACCTGTACCCCTGCACACTGATTCAGTACCTGTACCCCTGCACACTGACTCAGTACCTGTACCCCTGCACACTGACTCAGTACCTGTAACCCTGCACACTGACTCAGTACCTGTACCCCTGCACACTGACTCAGTACCTGTATCCCTGCACACTGACTCAGTACCTGTAACCCTGCACACTGACTCAGTTCCTATACCTCCCAACACTGACTCAGTACCTGTACCCCTGCACACTGACTCAGTAACTGTACCCCCGCACACTGACTAAGTACCTGTACCCCTGCACACTGACTCAGTACCTGTACCCCTGCACACTGACTCAGTACCTGCACACCCGCACACTGACTCAGTACCTGTACCCCGCACACTGACTCAGTACCTGTACCTCCACACACTGACTCAGTACCTGTACTCCCGCACACTGACTCAGTACCTGTACCCCTGCACACTGACTCAATCCCTGTACTCCCGTACACTGACTAGGTACCTGTACACCTGCACACTGACTCAGTACCTGTACCCCTGCACACTGACTCTGTACCTGTACCCCTGCACACTGACTCAGTACCTGTACCCCTGCACACTGACTCAGTACCTGTTCCACCGCACACTGACTCAGTACATGTACCCCTGCACACTGACTCAGTAACTGTACCCCCGCACACTGACTAGGTACCTGTACATCCACACACTGACTCTGTACCTATACTCCCGCACACTGACTCAGTACCTGTACCCCTGCACACTGACTCAGTACCTGTAACCCCGCACACTGACTCAGTACCTGTACCTCCACACACTGACTCAGTACCTGTACTCCCGCACACTGACTCAGTACCTGTACCCCTGCACACTGACTCAGTACCTGTACCCCTGCACACTGACTCAATCCCTGTACTCCAGCACACTGACTCAGTACCTGTAGCCCCGCACACTGACTCAATCGCTGTACTCCCGCACACTGGCTAGGTACCTGTACCCATGCATACTGACTCAGTACCTGTACCCCTGCACACTGACTCAGTACCTGTTCCCCTGCACACTGACTGAGTACCTGTACCCCTGCACACTAACTCAGTACCTGTTCCTCAGCACACTGACTCAGTACCTGTACCCCTGCACACTGACTCAGTACCTGTACCCCTGCACACTGACTAGGTACCTGTACCCCTGTACACTGACTAGGTACCCTACCCTTGCACACTGACTCAGTACCTGTACCCCTGCACACTGACTCAGTACCTGTACCCCTGCACACTGATTCAGTACCTGTACCCCTGCACACTGACTCAGTACCTGTACCCCTGCACACTGACTCAGTACCTGTAACCCTGCACACTTACTCAGTACCTGTACCCCTGCACACTGACTCAGTACCTGTATCCCTGCACACTGACTCAGTACCTGTAACCCTGCACACTGACTCAGTTCCTATACCTCCCAACACTGACTCAGTACCTGTACCCCTGCACACTGACTCAGTAACTGTACCCCCGCACACTGACTAAGTACCTGTACCAGTACACACTGACTCAGTACCTGTAACCCTGCACACTGACTCAATACCTGTACTCCCACACACTGGCTCAGTACCTGTAACCCCGCACACTGACTCAGTACCTGTAACTCCGCACACTGATTCAGTACCTGTACCTCCACACACTGACTCAGTACCTGTACCCCTGCACACTGACTCAGTACCTGTACCCCTGCACACTGACTAGGTACCTGTACCCCGGCACACTGACTCAGTACCTGTACCCCTGCACACTGACTAGGTACCTGTACCCCTGTACACTGACTAGGTACCCTACCCTTGCACACTGACTCAGTACCTGTACCCCTGCACACTGACTCAGTACCTGTACCCCTGCACACTGATTCAGTACCTGTACCCCTGCACACTGACTCAGTACCTGTACCCCTGCACACTGACTCAGTACCTGTAACCCTGCACACTGACTCAGTACCTGTACCCCTGCACACTGACTCAGTACCTGTATCCCTGCACACTGACTCAGTACCTGTAACCCTGCACACTGACTCAGTTCCTATACCTCCCAACACTGACTCAGTACCTGTACCCCTGCACACTGACTCAGTAACTGTACCCCCGCACACTGACTAAGTACCTGTACCCCTACACACTGACTCAGTACCTGTAACCCTGCACACTGACTCAATACCTGTACTCCCACACACTGGCTCAGTACCTGTAACCCCGCACACTGACTCAGTACCTGTAACTCCGAACACTGATTCAGTACCTGTACCTCCACACACTGACTCAGTACCTGTACTCCCGGACACTGACTCATTACCTGTACCCCTGCACACTGACTCAGTACCTGTACCCCTGCACACTGACTAGGTACCTGTAGCCCCGGCACACTGACTCAGTACCTGTACCCATGCACACTGACTCAGTTCCTGTACCCCTGCACACTGACTAGGTACCTGTACTCCCGCACACTGACTCAGTACCTGTACCCCTGCACACTGACTCAGTACCTGTACCCCTGCACACTGACTCAATCCCTGTACTCCAGCACACTGACTCAGTACCTGTAGCCCCGCACACTGACTCAATCGCTGTACTCCCGCACACTGGCTAGGTACCTGTACCCATGCATACTGACTCAGTACCTGTACCCCTGCACACTGACTCAGTACCTGTACCCCTGCCACACTGACTGAGTACCTGTACCCCTGCACACTAACTCAGTACCTGTTCCTCAGCACACTGACTCAGTACCTGTACCCCTGCACACTGACTCAGTACCTGTACCCCTGCACACTGACTAGGTACCTGTACCCCTGTACACTGACTAGGTACCCTACCCTTGCACACTGACTCAGTACCTGTACCCCTGCACACTGACTCAGTACCTGTACCCCTGCACACTGATTCAGTACCTGTACCCCTGCACACTGACTCAGTACCTGTACCCCTGCACACTGACTCAGTACCTGTAACCCTGCACACTGACTCAGTACCTGTACCCCTGCACACTGACTCAGTACCTGTATCCCTGCACACTGACTCAGTACCTGTAACCCTGCACACTGACTCAGTTCCTATACCTCCCAACACTGACTCAGTACCTGTACCCCTGCACACTGACTCAGTAACTGTACCCCCGCACACTGACTAAGTACCTGTACCCCTGCACACTGACTCAGTACCTGTACCCCTGCACACTGACTCAGTACCTGCACACCCGCACACTGACTCAGTACCTGTAACCCCGCACACTGACTCAGTACCTGTACCTCCACACACTGACTCAGTACCTGTACTCCCGCACACTGACTCAGTACCTGTACCCCTGCACACTGACTCAATCCCTGTACTCCCGTACACTGACTAGGTACCTGTACACCTGCACACTGACTCAGTACCTGTACCCCTGCACACTGACTCAGTACCTGTACCCCTGCACACTGACTCAGTACCTGTACCCCTGCACACTGACTCAGTACCTGTTCCACCGCACACTGACTCAGTACATGTACCCCTGCACACTGACTCAGTAACTGTACCCCCGCACACTGACTAGGTACCTGTACATCCACACACTGACTCAGTACCTATACTCCCGCACACTGACTCAGTACCTGTACCCCTGCACACTGACTCAGTACCTGTAACCCCGCACACTGACTCAGTACCTGTACCTCCACACACTGACTCAGTACCTGTACTCCCGCACACTGACTCAGTACCTGTACCCCTGCACACTGACTCAGTACCTGTACCCCTGCACACTGACTCAATCCCTGTACTCCAGCACACTGACTCAGTACCTGTAGCCCCGCACACTGACTCAATCGCTGTACTCCCGCACACTGGCTAGGTACCTGTACCCATGCATACTGACTCAGTACCTGTACCCCTGCACACTGACTCAGTACCTGTACCCCTGCACACTGACTGAGTACCTGTACCCCTGCACACTAACTCAGTACCTGTTCCTCAGCACACTGACTCAGTACCTGTACCCCTGCACACTGACTCAGTACCTGTACCCCTGCACACTGACTAGGTTCCTGTACCCCTGTACACTGACTAGGTACCCTACCCTTGCACACTGACTCAGTACCTGTACCCCTGCACACTGACTCAGTACCTGTACCCCTGCACACTGATTCAGTACCTGTACCCCTGCACACTGACTCAGTACCTGTACCCCTGCACACTGACTCAGTACCTGTAACCCTGCACACTGACTCAGTACCTGTACCCCTGCACACTGACTCAGTACCTGTATCCCTGCACACTGACTCAGTACCTGTAACCCTGCACACTGACTCAGTTCCTATACCTCCCAACACTGACTCAGTACCTGTACCCCTGCACACTGACTCAGTAACTGTACCCCCGCACACTGACTAAGTACCTGTACCCCTACACACTGACTCAGTACCTGTAACCCTGCACACTGACTCAATACCTGTACTCCCACACACTGGCTCAGTACCTGTAACCCCGCACACTGACTCAGTACCTGTAACTCCGCACACTGATTCAGTACCTGTACCTCCACACACTGACTCAGTACCTGTACTCCCGCACACTGACTCATTACCTGTACCCCTGCACACTGACTCAGTACCTGTACCCCTGCACACTGACTAGGTACCTGTACCCCGGCACACTGACTCAGTACCTGTACCCCTGCACACTGACTAGGTACCTGTACCCCTGTACACTGACTAGGTACCCTACCCTTGCACACTGACTCAGTACCTGTACCCCTGCACACTGACTCAGTACCTGTACCCCTGCACACTGATTCAGTACCTGTACCCCTGCACACTGACTCAGTACCTGTACCCCTGCACACTGACTCAGTACCTGTAACCCTGCACACTGACTCAGTACCTGTACCCCTGCACACTGACTCAGTACCTGTATCCCTGCACACTGACTCAGTACCTGTAACCCTGCACACTGACTCAGTTCCTATACCTCCCAACACTGACTCAGTACCTGTACCCCTGCACACTGACTCAGTAACTGTACCCCCGCACACTGACTAAGTACCTGTACCCCTACACACTGACTCAGTACCTGTAACCCTGCACACTGACTCAATACCTGTACTCCCACACACTGGCTCAGTACCTGTAACCCCGCACACTGACTCAGTACCTGTAACTCCGCACACTGATTCAGTACCTGTACCTCCACACACTGACTCAGTACCTGTACTCCCCGGACACTGACTCATTACCTGTACCCCTGCACACTGACTCAGTACCTGTACCCTTGCACACTGACTAGGTACCTGTACCCCGGCACACTGACTCAGTACCTGTACCCATGCACACTGACTCAGTTCCTGTACCCCTGCACACTGACTCAGTATCTGTACCCCTGCACACTGACTCAGTTCCTGTACCCCTGCACACTGACTCAGTGGCTGTACCCCTGCACACTGACTCAGTATCTGTACCCCTGCACACTGACTCAGTACCTGTTCCTCCGCACACTGACTCAGTACCTGTACCCCTGCACACTGACTCAGTACCTGTACCCCTGCACACTGACTAGGTACCTGTACCCCTGTACACTGACTAGGTACCCTACCCCATGCACACTGACTCAGTACCTGTACCCCTGCACACTGACTCAGTTGCCTGTACCTCCCACACTGACGCAGTACCTGTACCCCTGCACACTGACTCAATACCTGTACTCCCACACACTGACTCAGTACCTGTAAACCCCGCACACTGACTCAGTACCTGTAACTCCGCACAACTGACTCAGTACCTGTACCTCCACACACTGACTCAGTACCTGTTACTCCCGCACACTGACTCATTACCTGTACCCCTGCACAGTGACTCAGTACCTGTACCCCTGCACACTGACTAGGTACCTGTACCCCTGCACACTGACTCAGTACCTGTACCCATGCACCCTGACTCAGTTCCTGTACCCCTGCACACTGACTCAGTATCTGTACCCCTGCACACTGACTCAGTTCCTGTACCCCTACACACTGACTCAGTGGCTGTACCCCTGCCACCACCGACTCAGTACCTTTACCCCTGCACACTGACTCGGTATCTGTACCCCTGCACACTGACTCAGTATCCTGTACCCCTGCACACTGACTCAGTATCTGTACCCCCCACATGACTCAGTATCTGTACCCCTGCACACTGACTCAGTACCTGTACCCCTGCACACTGACTCAATCCTGGACTTCTTGATGGGCCCTCCCCAGGTGGTAAGGGTAGGCAACAACACATCTGCCATGCTGATCATCAACACTGGGGCCCTCAGGGGTGTGTACTTAGTCCCCTCCTGTACTCCCTGTTCACCCATGACTGCGTGGAAAACATGACTCCAACACAATCATTAAGTTTACTGATGACACAACAGTGGTAGGCCTGATCACCAACAATGAGACAGCCTATAGGGAGAAGGTAAGACAACTGACAGTGTGGTGCCAGGAAAACAACCTCTCCCTTAATGTGAGCAAGACAACGGAGCTGATCGTGGACTACAGGAAAAGGCGGGCCGAACAGGCCCCCATTAAAATCAACTGGGCTGTAGTGGAGCGGGTCGAGAGTTTCAAGTTCCTTGGTGTCCACATTGCAAACAAACTATCATGGTCCAAATACACCAAGACAGTCGTGAAGAGGGCACGACAAAACCTATTCCCCTTCTGGAGACTGAAAAGATTTTGCATAGGTCCCCAATTTTAGTTCTACAGCTGCACCATCGAAAGCATCATGACCGGTTGTATCACCGCCTGATATGGCAACTGCTTGGCATCTGAACGTAAGGCGCTACAGAAGGTAGTGCGTATGGCCCAGTACATCACTTCGGCCAAGCTTTCTGCAATGCAGGACCTATAAGAGACTACAGTTTATTTGGTAAATATTTTCTTAACTCTGCTTGAACTGCACTGTTGGTTAAGGGCTTGTAAGTAAGCATTTCACGGTAAGGTCTACACAGTTGGTTAAGGGCTTGTAAGTAAGCATTTCACGGTAAGGTCTACACAGTTGGTTAAGGGCTTGTAAGTAAAAGCATTCCATGGTAAGGTCTACACAGTTGGTTAAGGGCTTGTAAGTAAAGCATTTCACGGTAAGGTCTATACTGTTGGTTAAGGGCTTGTAAGTAAAGCATTTCACCGTAAGGTCTACACTGTTGGTTAAGGGCATGTAAGTAAAGCATTTCACCGTAAGGTCTACACTTGTATGTGACAAATAAAGTTTGATTTGATTTGGTAATTGTTTATGCTCTTGACCAAGGCATCCAACCGAAATATGGAAACTGGCTTCTGTTTCTGTTTTTAAGTTAAATGCTATATATCCCTGGTCCCTTTTTTAGCATAACTTGTTACATAAGACCGAATCAAGCAGTTCGGTCACATTTGTCATTCAAAATGTCTACTAGTATTTGAGATTTGTTTTGTCAAATCTGATGAAGTCCTTTTAAGTGCTTTATAGGGAGTGTATTTTTTTCTGATTCATTTGAAATTACTTACAAATGATCATTTTTCAACTACTTAGAAATATTCCTATTTAAATTACAAAGATTACATCTTACATCTTTAAATTACTTCTTATTTAGAATTAACTATATTTAAATTACTTAGAGAAAAGCCTATACATTTTTTTCTTCCACATTTTTTTATCAGATCCTTTTTGTATTTTTCAACACCTAATCGCTAAAGCAAATGTTTGCATGTACATTTGAAGTCGGAAGTTTACAAACAGCCAAATAAATTTAAACTCAGTTTTCACAATGTCTGAGATTTAATCCCAGTAATAATTTCCTGTTTTAGGTCAGTTAGGATAACAACTTTATTTTAAGAATGTGAAATGTCAGAATAATAGTAGAGAGAATGATTTATTTCAGCTTTTATTTCTTTCATCACATTCCCAGTGGGTCAGAAGTTTACATTCACTCAATTAGTATTTGGTAGCATTGCCTTTAAATTGTTTCACTTGGGTCAAATGTTTTGGGTAGCCTTCCACAAGCATCCCACAATAAGTTGGGTGAGTGTTGGCCCATTCCTCCTGTCGGAGCTGGTGTAACTTAGTTGGGTTTTTAGGCCTCCTTGGTCGCACACGCTTTTTCAGTTCTGCCCACGCATTTTCTATAGGGTTGAGGTCAAGGGTTTGTGATGGCCACTCCAATACCTTGACTTTGTTGTCCTTAAGCCATTTTGCTACAACTTTGGAAGTATGCTTGGGGTCATTGTCCGTTTGGAGCCCATTTGCGACCCAAGGCTATAACTTCCTGACTGATGTCTTGAGATGTTGCTTCAATATATCCACACTACCTCATGATGTCATCTATTTTGTGAAGTGCACCAGTCCCTCCTACAGCAAAGCACTCTCACATCATGATTGCTTGCCACCCCGGTGCTTCACAGTAGGGGTGGTGTTCTTCGGCTTGCAAGCCTCCCCTTTTTCCTCCAAACATGACTATGGTCATTATGGTCAAACAGTTCTATTTTTGTTTCATCAGACCAGAGGACATTCTCCAAAAAGTACGATCTTCGTCCATGTGTGCAGTTGCAAACTGTAGTCTGTTTTTTATGGGAGTTTTTGAGCAGTGGCTTTTTCCTTGCTGAGCGGCCTTTCATGATATGTTGAGATAAGGCTAATTTTACTGTGGATATAGATACTTTTGTACCTGTTTCTTCCAGCATCTTCACAAGGTCCTTTGCAGTTGTTCTGGGATTGATTGCACTCTTCTCACCAAAGTACGTTCATCTCTAGGAGACAGAACGCATCTCCTTCCTGAGCCATATGACGGCTGCGTGGTCCCATGTTGTTTATACGCTCATACTTGTCACGCCCTGACCGTAGAGATCCTTTTATTCTCTATGTTTGTTTGGTCGGGGTGACTCAGTTGGGAAAGTCTATGCTTTCTGGTTCTTTTTTTTTTATGATTCTCAATCAGGGACAGCTGTCTCTCGTTGTCTCTGAGTGGGAATCATACTTTAGGCAGCCTTTTTTCCTTTTCTCATTTGTGGGTTGTTGTCTTTCGTTGAATGCATGTATTGCCTTACGGAGCTTCACGTTCGTTTTGTTGTTTATTGTTTTGTTGGCAACATTCTTTAAAATAAAGAAAAATGTACGCTCACCAACCTGCACCTTGGTCCGGTCATTTCCTTGAAGACGATTGTGACAAAACAACCCACCTCAAACGGACCAAGCAGCGTGGCCAGGAGGAGCAGACAGAGTGGACATGGGAAGACATTCTGGAAGGAAAGGGATCCTGGACGTGGGAGGAGATCCTGGCTGGAAAGGATCGCCTGCCGTGGAAGCAGGTGGAAGCAGCGAGGAAGGTGGAGGCAGCTAGTAAAGGGGCCCAGCGTTACACAGGGTCACGGCTGGCAAGGAAGACCGGGAGGCCACTCCAAAATATTATTTTTGGGGGGAGGCACACGGGGAGGTTGGCGGAGCTCACTCCCCGTGCTCACGGTCGGGAGCATGGTACTGGTCAGACCGTGTTATGCGGTGAAGCGCACGGTGTCTCCAGTGTGCGTTCACAGCCCGGAGCCAGCGCTCCGCATGTGTCGTGCTAGAGTGGGCATCCAGCCAGGACGGATTGTGCCAGCACAGCGCTCCTGGTCTCCGGTGCGCGTCTTCGGCCCAGGGTATCTTGCGCCGGCTCTGATCACTGTGTCTCCGGTGCGCAATCACAGCCCAGTGCGTCCTGTGCCTGCGCTCCGCACGTGCCGGATCAAAGTGGGCATTCAGCCAAGACGAGTGGTGACAGCTTTAAGCACCAGATCTCCAGTGCTCCCCCACAGCCTGGTTCGACATGTGCCTGCTCCACAGAGCAGGCCTCCAGTATGTCTCCCCAGCCTGGTGAGTCCTGTGCCTGCTCCCAGAACCAGGCCTCCAGTATGTCTCCCCAGCCTGGTGAGTCCTGTGCCTGCTCCAGAACCAGGCCTCCAATATGTCTCCCCAACCTGGTGAGTCCTGTGCCTGCTCCACAGAGCAGGCCTCCAGTATGTCTCCCCAGCCTGGTGAGTCCTGTGCCTGCTCCCAGAACCAGGCCTCCAGTATGTCTCCCCAGCCTGGTGAGTCCTGTGCCTGCTCCAAGATCCAGGCCTCCAGTAGGTCTCCCCAACCTGGTGAGTCCTGTGCCTGCTCCACGGGCCAGTCCGGGGCCTGCGGCGAGTGTCCCCAGTCCGGGGCCTGCAGTGAGGGTCCCCAGTCCGGGGCCTGCGGCGAGGGTCCTCAGTCCGGGGCCTGCGGAGAGGGTCCCCAGTCCGGGGCCTGCGGCGAGGGTCCTCAGTCCGGGGACTGCGGAGAGGGTCCCCAGTCCGGGGTCGGCGACGAGGGTCCCCGCACCAGATGCGCCACAAAAGTGGGGGGAGCCAGAGGTGGAGTGGGGTCTGCGTCCTGCACCGGAGCCGCCACCAAGATAGATGCCCACCCGGACCCTCCCCTATAGTGTCAGGTTTGCGGCAGGAGTCCGCAACTTTGGGGGGGGGGGTACTGTCAAGCCCTCACCGTAGAGATGCTTTTATTCTCTGTTTGTCTGGTCAGGGTGTGACTCGGGTGGGAAAGTCTATGCTTTCTGGGTCTTTGTTTTTGACCAGGTATGATTCTCAATCAGGGACAGCTGTCTATCGTTGTGTCTGAGTGGGAATCATACTTAGGCAGCCTTTTTTCCTTTTCTCGTTTGTGGGTTGTTGTCTTCGTTGAATGCATGTATTGCCTTACGGAGCTTCACGGTCGTTTTGTTGTTTACTGTTTTGTTGGCGACATTCTTTAAAATAAAGAAACATTTACACTCACCACACTGCACCTTGGTCCGGTCATTTCCTTGACGACGATTGTGACAGTACTATTGTTTGTATAGATGAACATGGCACCTTCAGGTGTTTGGGAATTGCTCCCAAGGATGAACCAGACTTGTGGAGGACCACAGTTTTTTTCTGAGGTCTTGATTGACATCCAATCCAATTAATATTTCATTACAATCTACAGACATTTGAGTCTAATCAGTCTTCTGAAATCTATCCCGTCCCAACAGGTCCTTCATGTCAATTGTCATTTTTTATAGACAGTATTTTTGTTTTCAGGAACTGAAAGAGAGAGATGTAAAACAGGTCAAAATAGACTTTCACAAGCTGTTTAACATACAGTGTGACTGTGCTGTACAAACAGGATTCTGCTCCTCAGACACATTCAGACATCAACTGTGGCGGTCAGAGAACACGTTGCAGCTCTGCATTCAGTTCTTCATTGTCTGTGGGACATTTTATTGTTTCTTTACTTTTGGAACCAAACTAACCATTAAATATTTACTCCTGTTACCTTGAGATACAATTCAACTGCAGGGTGAAAGGGAGGAACATTGGAACAACCAAAAGGTATGAACTGCTGTTAGTTACCAAGGAGGAACCCATCTGACAAACAACAAGAAGACGAGAGACTCCATACTGTTTACAGCGTTCATAAGGGATTTACTGTATCAAACCAACGTCCTACAGGGATCCACCGGAACCAAACTATTCTGACAATTATCTCAGTAGATTTGACTGACGTTGGAAGAGATGAGATCTATGTTTTCCCACCCTGCCGTCCTGTTCCTGTGGATTCAGAGTTCTAGTGGATGGATGCATCCTAAATGCCAGACTTATGACAGTAGTGAAGACTTGGGACACTTTCCCACCTGGACCTGCAGCCAACTACCTCATCATGCAGAACGTTACACTGCTGCCTGTCAAGATGTCACAGCCATCGATGAGGATCTACTTGGACTTCCCCCTAATATCAATACCCTCTGCATATCTATGACACATGGTGAAAATAGATCCATGTCTCTGGGCTTTTTCTCTCAGTTTCAGGATCTGGAGTCTCTGTACATTATTGGTTGTTTTACTCAAATCCTTCCAACTGGGAACAGCCACCTTCCAAATCTACAACATATGTACTTGATAGATAAATGGGGAACAGGCTCTGGGTGCTGTGATTGTCATATTGGGCCCCATACATTCATAGATCTAGTTAAGTTATGTGATTTGACCATACAGGGTTACAGGTTAACAGCAATGGCCCCAGATGTTTTCCATGGCATCCCTCAGTTACAAAGTCTAATCATTAGTGAACCCTGTGTAGATGATTTGTCAGAGATACTATGCAGAAGAATGAATATAAAGGCACTTATAGAGCTAAAAATAGAAGCACCAGAGATACAATCGATAAACCAATCAAACTGCTCCATTTTAACTACCAACGAAAGCATGACACCTGTTTTTAACAATCTAGCGAGGGTTGACTTCTCATTTGGTGAAGTAACACATATAGAAGAAGGTTCACTGGCTTGGCTCCAGAACCTCACAATGTTAACAGGGGCTTTCAGCCAGGAAGTCCTACTGGACCTTCCCCTGTCTGGGATTAAACAAATCCAGGACTTCAGATGCTCTGGGATCAGTGTCATTGATATTGAAAGAATCTGTAATGTAGTGTTTTTGCTTTCAATCAAGAAAATATATGTAAACAATTTCAATACAAGCAGCCTCTCTATGTCCAGTGTTGAGTTGTGCACTGGGCTAGAATATATGTATTTAAGTGTACCTTTGTCTTTCCATCCTACTACTCATTTGGATTGGCATTTTATTTCCAGTCTCAAAAAACTTAACGAATTAGACATAGATTTCCTGAGAGATAAAAACCCTGAGATTTGCTCCTTCCAAAAACAACCAATCACATGGTTAACAAAACTAACTTTGTTAATCAATATACAAATGCTTTTTGCTAAACAATTTATCTGTCTTGTTAAGCTGCAGTATCTGGACTTGACACAGAATTTAATTTCAAACATTGAAGACTTTGCTTTCCTGGGATTGACAAATCTGGAGTCCTTAGACATTACAAGTAATAACATAACACAGATAAATGCAAACACATTTGATGGTTTACATAGTTTGACATGGTTAGACCTCAGGAACAATCCACTTATTCACAACATTGAGGCGATGTCTTTCACACACCTCATGTCTCTTAGACAAGTGTTTCTCGGGCAAGTGCACAATCCACTAACAGAACCTGTGATCAAGCTGAATCTGACACTTATATTTGGTGGAATTCTGAGTCAGCTGACTCATCTGTACATTAGTTCAGCTATGAGGCCAATGCAGTTGACTATCGGCAGTAACATCACATCTAAACAGAATCTGAGTCTCCAGCTCAAAGGCCAGATGGTGTCATTTCAGGACTGTGACAGACCTTTCTTTCAGTCTGTAACCCATCTTCATGCTGATGCTGAAGAATTCCTTTGTGGATCTGAATTCATGGGAAAGTACTTCACGTCTGTGGAGACATTTGACTACAGATCGAAGCTTTCAGCTAAAAGGGTTGATTTATCATCAATTAATCAGCTGATTCACCTGAGGAAACTGACTCTACGACAGGTGGATCTTTTAACACAGCGTTCTGCCGACATCATTTTTCACAACTTGACCAAACTGGAGGTTCTGGAACTTGACAACTGCAGGATTTATTCTTTAGAGGGGAGTTTAACTAAAGACTTAAAATCTTTGAAAACGTTGTATTTGCATATAGAGAACATTTATAATGTATTCTATAGCTTTACTGAACCTCTCTCTAGCCTTAAGCATTTGACGTTTAATAATTTACAGATGTTTTGCAGTTGTGACAATGCTTGGCTCATTACATGGGCAAAGGGGTACAGGCAGGTTGAAGTGATCATGCTTACTCCGTATACACATCCCGTTATGTACGCTTTGGAGGACTTGATATGCTTGTCGGACAATGGAATAGACACACCTAATTATGTCAAGTACACAGAAGCCAACTGCACAACAGAGGTTGGCTTTGTGCTCTTTGTTGCGACTGGCCTGGGAGTCCTGTTCTTCATGCTGGTGGTGTTCGTCCATAACCTCACCCTTGGCTGGCTGTCGGAGGACATGCGATCCAACACCAGGGGGCGCTACCACTACGATGTGTTTGTCTCCTATAGCGGGAAGGATGAGCGCTGGGTGGTGGAGGAGCTGCTACCTAATCTGAGGCAGAGGGGTCCTCCTTTCCTGCGCCTCTGTCTGCACAGCAGGGACTTCCAGCTGGGGAAGGACATTGTGGAGAACATCACAGACAGCCTCTACCGGAGCCGCCACACCCTCTGCCTAGTCAGCCGCCACTACCTACGCAGTAACTGGTGCTCTCTGGAGATGAAGCTGGCCACCTACAGGCTGCAGGTGGAGCAAAGGGACATCCTCCTCCTGGTCTTCCTGGAGAAGATCCCCCCTCGCCGGCTGTCTGCCCACCACAGGCTGGCTCGCCTGCTGAAAACCAGAACTTATCTGGACTGGCCCCAGGACCCTAATCAGCACCAGGCATTCTGGGACAGACTGTGGGCTAAACTGAAACCTCTGTCTGAAACGTGATGTCAGAGGTTGATGTACTGTAAGACATTCTGGACTGAAATGTGTCATCAGAGGTTAATGTGGGACATTGTGCTAGTGCAGATGTAATGTTGACTCATATGTTGAGGTATGGCATTTGTCATTTACATTAGTCTGTACAAATGTCAACCACTATTTGGGATTTGTTTTGACAATTCTGGTGAAGTCCTTTTAATAATTCTACCTGCAGTGTACTTTTTATGATTCTTCTGAAATAATCCTGTTTCAACTTCTTAGAAAAACTTCCCCAAGTTTGAACAGATTCTATTTGTATTTTTCAACACCTAATCGCTAACCCATGTCTTTGTTTGTAAATGTGTTGCTAAGAGGAACTGAAAAAGGGATCTGTTTCTGTTTTACTTCAGAGAACAACTACTTTACGCTGCTGTGAATAACAATATATGACCAAAGATGATGAACCAGTTATTAATGACAATACATGACCAAAGATGATGAACCAGTTATTAATGACAATACATGACCAAAGATGATGAACCAGTTATTAATGACAATACATGACCAAAGATGATGAACCAGTTATTAATGACAATACATGACCAAAGATGATGAACCAGTTATTAATGACAATACATGACCAAAGATGATGAACCAGTTATTAATGACTATACATTAATGACCAAAGATGATGAACCAGTTATTAATGACAATACATGACCAAAGATGATGAACCAGTTATTAATGACAATACATGACCAAAGATGATGAACCAGTTATTAATGACAATACATGACCAAAGATGATGAACCAGTTATTAATGACAATACATGACCAAAGATGATGAACCAGTTATTAATGACTATACATTAATGACCAAAGATGATGAACCAGTTATTAATGACAATACATGACCAAAGATGATGAACCAGTTATTAATGACAATACATGACCAAAGATGATGAACCAGTTATTAATGACTATACATTAATGACCAAAGATGATGAACCAGTTATTAATGACAATACATGACCAAAGATGATGAACCAGTTATTAATGACTATAGATTAATGACCAAAGATGATGAACTAGTTATTAATGACAATACATTAATGACCAATGACCATGAACCAGTTATTAATGACAACACATTATTGACCAATGACCATGAACCTGTTATTAATGACAATACATGACCAATGACCATGAACCAGTTATTAATGACAACACATTATTGACCAATGACCATGAACCTGTTATTAATGACAATACATGATCAATGACCATGAACCAGTTATTAATGACAACACATTATTGACCAATGACCATGAACCAGTTATTAATGACTATACATTATTGACCAATGACCATGAACCAGTTATTAATGACAACACATTATTGACCAATGACCATGAACCTGTTATTAATGACAATACATGACCAATGACCATGAACCAGTTATTAATGACAACACATTAATGACCAATGACCATGAACCAGTTATTAATGACAACACATTAATGTCCAATGACCATGAAGCAGTTATTAATGACAACACATTAATGACCAATGACCATGAACCTGTTATTAATGACAATACATGACCAATGACCATGAACCAGTTATTAATGACAACACATTAATGACCAATGACCATGAACCAGTTATTAATGACAACACATTAATGTCCAATGACCATGAAGCAGTTATTAATGACAACACATTAATGACCAATGACCATGAACCTGTTATTAATGACCACAACGCAGTGATTTAAAGTTCAGCATCGATCAAAGAGTTCTGTATAGAAATGTAGTTGCTATTTCTTTAACTAAATGTGTTTCCAGTTGTTTTACTAAATATTTTGCTTGTTCTTTATCTAAATGTGTTGCTAGTTGTTTAACAAAATGTAGTTGCTTGTTGTTTTGATAATGGTGCTGCTTGAGTGTAGCCTGTATATGGTTCTGTTTCTGTTTTTAAATAAAGAGCATCACTGCATTAGAATAATTCATTGTATTGTTCTATTCTAGAATGCCTCCATATTCTCTATTCTATAAGTTCTTAGATCTGACACATGCAGAACAGATAACTGTCTCTAACTGAGGCCAGCTTTCAGCAGCTTGCCCAGGCTATCAATGCTCTGACTACAGTAGACCACAGAGTAAGCCTGATATGTCTGGTTAACCACCAATATCATGGTGTCTGATGGAGACTCCAGCCTTATCAGTTCTAGTCACAGATAAGCATCATCCCTCCAGCTAAAGGTCAGGTATTCCCCGGTGGTCACCTCGCCCGACCCCTGAAGAATTCTGCTGCTTGAGGTCTAAGCTTTTATTTGATTTTACCCTTATTTTACCGGGTACATTGACTGAACACATTCTCGATTACAGCAACGACCTGCGGAATAATTACAGGGAAGTGAAATGTGCCAATTGGAAGCTGTGGATGATTAGGTGGCCATGATGGTATGTGAGGGGTATGGGGGGGGGGGGGGGGGTATGGGATGCAGGGTGGTATTCTGCAGACAAAAAATGAAGAAGATCAGGGTACAAACCCAATGTGTGAGAGAATATCTCTCTATGTCAAAGGTCAAGGCATCCACAGGTCTTCTGAACAGGTCAAGGGTGAAGTAGGTGAAGGTCCCATACAGACAGCAGACAGTCCAGTGTATAATCCCACAGGAGTCCCAGCATTTATCAAGCTGACTATGGGCTCCATAGAGAGCAGGGGGGGTGCACAAATATGACATTGCCACAGGGAAAGCCAGGGGGGAGGAGACTGGAGATGTCTGAGCTTCCTGGTTGGGTTGGATTACAGAGGTGAGGGGGAGGAAGAGAAATCACAAGACTTCTGCTGTGTTTTCAACCACACAGTGTAGCTCTGTCATACTGTACATTCCTATAGAGTGGAAGAGATAGCTGTTAGTGAGTACAGTAGGATATCTAACCAGAGTGGAAGAGATAGCTTTTAGTGAGTACAGTAGGATATCTAACCAGAGTGGAAGAGATAGCTTTTAGTGAGTACAGTAGGATATCTAACCAGAGTGGGAGAGATAGCTTTTAGTGAGTACAGTAGGATATCTAACCAGAGTGGATGAGATAGCTTTTAGTGAGTACAGTAGGATATCTAACCAGAGTGGGAGAGATAGCTTTTAGTGAGTACAGTAGGATATCTAACCAGAGTGGAAGAGATAGCTTTTAGTGAGTACAGTAGGATATCTAACCAGAGTGGGAGAGATAGATTTTAGTGAGTACAGTAGGATATCTAACCAGAGTGGAAGAGATACCTTTTAGTGAGTACAGTAGGATATCTAACCAGAGTGGGAGAGATAGCTTTTAGTGAGTACAGTAGGATATCTAACCAGAGTGGGAGAGATAGCTTTTAGTGAGTACAGTAGTGTACTCTGAATGCTCTGAAGAGGACTACAGTCCCAGAGTAATAATGTCATTATAGAGGCATGTAACAGGGCTCTGAAGAGGACTACAGCCCCAGAGTAATAACATCATTATAGAGGCATGTCACAGGGCTCTGAAGAGGACTACAGCCCCAGAGTAACAATGTCATTATAGAGGCATGTCACAGGGCTCTGTAGAGGACTACAGCCCCAGAGTAATAATGTCATTATAGAGGCATGTCACAGGGCTCTGAAGAGGACTACAGCCCCAGAGTAATAATGTCATTATAGATGTCACGTTCTTCAAAATTGAACCCAGAAGCAGACCAGGACAAGGGGAGTAGGAAGAAGGTGAGTATTTATTTACAAGTGAATGTGAATGGGTAGATATATCCAGGTGGCGTAGCGGGCAGCGGTGGTGAGTTGATGGGAGTAAATAGGTGGATCCAATGGGGAAGCGGAATCCTCCGACGACCAGGCGGGAATGGGGTAAATGATCCGGGTGAGTAACTGAAGACAGAACAAACGGAGGTAAGTTTAAGGCAAGCAAGACGTACAAAACAACAAAACAAATTCTATCCAACTTGAGGCTGATACTATACATGGCTAACGATCCGGCAGGGAATGGTTGTCAGGTCCCCTCCGACGAACGCCACCGGGCGGACTACCCTAAGCGCCAGGGTGGAGGCGGTAAAAGTCACGAAGCAGGTCATCGTCAAGGATCTGACGCCGAGGAATCCAACTCCTCTCCTCAGGACCATATCCTTCCCAATCCACTAAATACTGGAACCCTCGACCCGCCGTCTGGAGTCCATGATGCGGCGCACCGTGTAGACAGGACCACCTCCGATCATCCGAGGAGGAGGAGGACGAGGAGGAGGGGGCAACAGAGGACTGAGGAGAACCGGCTTGAGGCAGGAGACATGAAAGGTGGGATGTACTCTTAGTGTAGCAGGCAACTTGAGTCGGACCACAACAGGATTAATGATCTTCTCCACTACAAACGGACCAATGAACTTCGGTGACAGTTTCCTCGACTCAGTCCGTAGAGGAAGATCCCGTGTAGCCAACCAAACCTTATCTCCAATGGTATAAGCGGGGGCAGGAATACGGCGACGATTCGCCTGGATCTGATACCGGTCAGAAACATTAAGGAGGGCCTTCCTGGCCCGATGCCAGGTGCGGTGGCAACGACGAATGTGGGTCTGGACAGAAGGAACCGAGAGATCCCGCTCCTGAGAGGGAAACAAGGGAGGTTGGTAACCGTACAGGCACTGGAAGGGAGACATCCCAGTGGCAGATGAAGGGAGAGTATTATGAGCATACTCGACCCAGGGTAATTGAGAGGACCAAGAGGTGGGATCAGAGGAAACAAGACATGTGGACTCCATCTTCTGGTTGGCTCTCTCCGCCTGACCATTAGATTGGGGGTGAAATCCAGATGTGAGACTGACTGTAGCTCCAATGGCCAAACAGAAGGACTTCCAGACAGCAGAGGTAAACTGAGGACCACGGTCAGAAACAATGTCACAGGGCAACCCGTGGACCCTGAACACCTCCCTAACCAGGATCTCGGACGTCTCAGTGGCAGAAGGCAGCTTGGAGAGGGGAACAAAGTGGGCAAACTTGCTGAATCTATCCACAATGGTCAGAATAACCGTGTTACCAACAGAAGAGGGCAACCCAGTGACAAAATCCAGGGCCAGATGCGACCAAGGTCGCCGGGGAATAGGTAAGGGGTGAAGAAGCCCAGAGCTGGCCCGATTGGTACTCTTATTCTGCGCACAAACAGGACAAGCGGCAACAAACCTCCGGGTATCTTCTCCCATGGCAGGCCACCAAAATCGTCTGCGCAGTAACGCCATAGTCCGAGCAACACCAGGGTGACAAGCTATCTTGCTGGCGTGGGACCACTGAAGGACCGTGCCAGACTACTGCCGTTCAGAGTGGTTGCTTCAATGGCTTCTGGCAATTGCTCCTTGGAAAGCCCCAGCTGTTCCACCAAGTTGGCATCAATAAAGCTGCCATCGGCACCTGAATCGATAAAAGCGTTCATCTCTAAGCTCTGATCCTTATTCATAAGGGTCGCAGGAAAACGGGGTCTGACAGGATTCTTGAGAGGTTGAAACTGGCTCGCTAAAATTCCTCCCAAAACTAGCGAGCCGGGCAGTTTAACGAGCGCTGTGGACAAGCGGAGATGTAATGTCCTGAGCTACCACAGTAGAGACAGCTGTTGGTCTCACGTCTACTTTGGCGCTCCTCCTTAGTTAGCCCGTGTCTCCCCACTTGCATTGGTTCAGGATCTGGTGGCAAGACTCCTCCACTAATCCCGTGTGGGGAATAACGATCAATACGTTCTGGTTCACTTCCTGAACCGAATGGTAACCGAGTTGCTGATTGATTGGATGGGCCCCACTGCTTCTGCCTCCTTCTCTCTCGGACTCTATTATCTACCCGAATAGATAAAGTGACCAAGCTGTCTAGGTCACTAGGCTCTGGATAAGAGATCAGCTCGTCCTTGAGTTGCTCCGACAACCCCTGGTAAAAAAACGCTTGTAGTGATTCCTCATTCCAACCACTCTCCACAGCCAATGTCCTGAATTCTATCACAAAGTCTGCCACACTGCGAGATCCTTGGCAAAGAGAGAACAAACGTTTAGCTGCGTCCTTACCTCGGACTGGATGGTCAAAAAGCTTTCTCATCTCTGCCGTGAAACCCTGGTATGACGTCATGCATGTGTCTCGTCGTTCCCAAACAGCTGAAGCCCATTCCAGAGCTCTACCATGCAGCAGCTCAATAACAAAAGCTATCCTTGCCTTATCTGTGGCGTAAGAGTAGGGCTGCAGATCAAAAACTATGGATAAACTGGATGGCAGGAAACTTGTCCCTGTAACGGCTCTCTTCTATCTCCTCCTCTGACGAAGAGGTAGAACAAGGATCGGACCAAAAATGCAGTGTGATGATGATTCATGATATATTTTAATGAAGGAAAACCTATACATACAGAAACTACAAAACTAACGAAATGAAATAATGAAAACCGAAACAGCCCTATCTGGTGCAAACACAAAGACAGGAACAATCACCCACGAAAACACTCACAGAATATGGCTGCCTAAATATGGTTCCCAATCAGAGACAACGATAATCACCTGACTCTGATTGAGAACCGCCTCAGGCAGCCATAGACTACGTAGACACCCCACAAAACCCCTAAGACAAAAACACACCACAATAACCCATGTCACACCCTGGCCTGACCAAACGCACTACCCTCACTGGGTCGTATGCACTACCCTCACTGGGCCATACGCACTACCCTCACTGGGTCGTACGCACTACCCTCACTGGGCCGTATGCACTACCCTCACTGGGCCATATGCACTACCCTCACTGGGCCATACGCACTACCCTCACTGGGCCATATGCACTACCCTCACTGGGCCATACGCACTACCCTCACTGGGCCGTACGCACTACCCTCACTGGGCCATATGCACTACCCTCACTGGGCCGTACGCACTACCCTCACTGGGCCATACGCACTACCCTCACTGGGCCGTACACACTACCCTCACTGGGCCGTACTCACTACCCTCACTGGGCTGTACTCACTACCCTCACTGGGTGGTACTCACTACCCTCACTGGGCTGTACTCACTACCCTCACTGGGCTGTACTCACTACCCTCACTGGGCTGTACTCACTACCCTCACTGGGCTGTACTCACTACCCTCACTGGGCTGTACTCACTACCCTCACTGGGCGGTACACTACACACTACCCTCACTGGGCTGTACTCACTACCCTCACTGGGCTGTACTCACTACCCTCACTGGGCTGTACTCACTACCCTCACTGGGCTGTACTCACTACCCTCACTGGGCTGTACTCACTACCCTCTGTAGCGCCTTGCGGTCAGATGCAGTGATGCAGCCAGACAAGATGCTCTCAATGATGCAGCTGTAGAACCTTTTTGAGCATCTGAGGGCCCATTTTTTCAGCCTCCTGAGGGGGATGAGTCATTGTCGTACCCTATTAACAACTTTTTGGTGTGTTTGGACCATGACAGATCTTTAGTGATGTGGACACAGAAGAACTTGAAGCTCTCGACCCGCTCCACTACAACCCTGTCAATGTGAATGTTTCCTGTAGCCCACGATCAGCTCCTTTGTCTTACTGGGATGGTCTCAGCAGAAGTTAGGCTTTCCTAATATGGACACCGTACCAATGTCTTACAGTAACAACTAAAGTCCTAGCAGATAATATTCATATGTGCCTGGAGCGACCCAAACACTTAACACGTTACCAATGGCACCCTATTCCCTATATAGTGCACTACTTTTGACCAGAATGACACCCTATTCCCTATATAGTGCACTACTTTTGACCAGAATGACACCCTATTCCCTATATAGTGCACTACTTTTGACCAGAATGACACCCTATTCCCTATATAGTGCACTACTTTTGACCAGAATGACACCCTATTCCCTATATAGTGCACTACTTTTGACCAGAATGACACCCTATTCCCTATATAGTGCACTACTTTTGACCAGGACCAATAGGGCAATTTGGGATGAATACACCGGGATAATTTCAGGCCTTCAGGGGATTTAATCTGATGATGCATCTGGTTGTTTAACATCTCCTCATGGGATTAAAGGGAAATTAAAGCCATGCCAGAGACAAGCAGGCAGATTTCCCAAGATGCCTCTCTACTCTCTGTTCATCTCGTATTCGTATTCACCAGACAGTGGAATCCTCTATCTTCCCCTGGAATATTCCACATGTCTGTTCTCTGTTTTCTTCTGACAGGGTTGGACCTTGGCCCCAAAAACAGCAAACTGTGGAGCAGCATATCAAAGCTTATTGTTTTGTTGCATTTTGTATCTCAAGATGTAGCTCTTGTTGGTTGTTGTTCTTTCTGTTGTTGTTGTCAACGTGATATGTATCCATGACAAAGAGGTTCCAAACATGTTGACAGAGTTCTGATCACAATGACAACTCCTCCTCACCTCTGTGACTGTGTTCCATCACACTCTGGATTGATGGAAGTTCATAATAAGACACATGAATTCAACCCTTTTGCCACCTTTATATAGCATGATAATTGGTAATGAATGATTTATGAAGCATCTATACAGCCGTTTAGCATTTCACTGTAAGGTCTACCTGTTGTATTCAGCATTTCACTGTAAGGTCTACCTGTTGTATTCAACATTTCACTGTAAGGTCTACCTGTTGTATTCAGCATTTCACTGTGAGGTCTACCTGTTGTATTCAGCATTTCACTGTAAGGTCTACCTGTTGTATTCAGCATTTCACTGTAAGGTCTACCTGTTGTATTCAGCATTTCACTGTGAGGTCTACCTGTTGTATTCAGCATTTCACTGTAAGGTCTACCTGTTGTATTCAGCATTTCACTGTAAGGTCTACCTGTTGTATTCAGCATTTCACTGTAAGGTCTACCTGTTGTATTCAGCATTTCACTGTGAGGTCTACCTGTTGTATTCAGCATTTCACTGTAAGGTCTACCTGTTGTATTCAGCATTTCACTGTAAGGTCTACCTGTTGTATTCAGCATTTCACTGTGAGGTCTACCTGTTGTATTCAGCATTTCACTGTGAGGTTTACCTGTTGTATTCAGCATTTCACTGTGAGGTCTACCTGTTGTATTCAGCATTTCACTGTAAGGTCTACCTGTTGTATTCAGCATTTCACTGTAAGGTCTACCTGTTGTATTCAGCATTTCACTGTAAGGTCTACCTGTTGTATTCAGCATTTCACTGTGAGGTCTACCTGTTGTATTCAGCATTTCACTGTAAGGTCTACCTGTTGTATTCAGCATTTCACTGTAAGGTCTACCTGTTGTATTCAGCATTTCACTGTAAGGTCTACCTGTTGTATTCAGCATTTCACTGTAAGGTCTACCTGTTGTATTCAGCATTTCACTGTAAGGTTTACCTGTTGTATTCAGCATTTCACTGTAAGGTTTACCTGTTGTATTCAGCATTTCACTGTGAGGTCTACCTGTTGTATTCAGCATTTCACTGTGAGGTCTACCTGTTGTATTCAGCATTTCACTGTGAGGTCTACCTGTTGTATTCAGCATTTCACTGTAAGGTTTACCTGTTGTATTCAGCATTTCACTGTAAGGTTTACTTGTTGTATTCAGCATTTCACTGTAAGGTTTACCTGTTGTATTCAGCATTTCACTGTGAGGTCTACCTGTTGTATTCAGCATTTCACTGTAAGGTCTACCTGTTGTATTCAGCATTTCACTGTAAGGTTTACCTGTTGTATTCAGCATTTCACTGTGAGGTCTACCTGTTGTATTCAGCATTTCACTGTGAGGTCTACCTGTTGTATTCAGCATTTCACTGTAAGGTCTACCTGTTGTATTCAGCATTTCACTGTAAGGTTTACCTGTTGTATTCAGCATTTCACTGTAAGGTTTACCTGTTGTATTCAGCATTTCACTGTAAGGTCTACCTGTTGTATTCAGCATTTCACTGTAAGGTCTACCTGTTGTATTCAGCATTTCACTGTGAGGTCTACCTGTTGTATTCAGCATTTCACTGTAAGGTCTACCTGTTGTATTCAGCATTTCACTGTAAGGTCTACCTGTTGTATTCAGCATTTCACTGTAAGGTCTACCTGTTGTATTCAGCATTTCACTGTAAGGTCTACCTGTTGTATTCAGCATTTCACTGTAAGGTTTACCTGTTGTATTCAGCATTTCACTGTAAGGTTTACCTGTTGTATTCAGCATTTCACTGTGAGGTCTACCTGTTGTATTCAGCATTTCACTGTGAGGTCTACCTGTTGTATTCAGCATTTCACTGTGAGGTCTACCTGTTGTATTCAGCATTTCACTGTAAGGTTTACCTGTTGTATTCAGCATTTCACTGTAAGGTTTACCTGTTGTATTCAGCATTTCACTGTAAGGTTTACCTGTTGTATTCAGCATTTCACTGTGAGGTCTACCTGTTGTATTCAGCATTTCACTGTAAGGTCTACCTGTTGTATTCAGCATTTCACTGTAAGGTTTACCTGTTGTATTCAGCATTTCACTGTGAGGTCTACCTGTTGTATTCAGCATTTCACTGTGAGGTCTACCTGTTGTATTCAGCATTTCACTGTAAGGTCTACCTGTTGTATTCAGCATTTCACTGTAAGGTTTACCTGTTGTATTCAGCATTTCACTGTAAGGTTTACCTGTTGTATTCAGCATTTCACTGTAAGGTCTACCTGTTGTATTCAGCATTTCACTGTAAGGTCTACCTGTTGTATTGGACGCATTTGACAAATAGGATTTTTAATTTGATTTGATATAAAGGTTTAGCGAAGGCATCATGAGCCTTAAATGTTATGTTTTCTCATTCTTAGATTGTGAACATAATGAATACATTCTTAAAATAAAGGATTGGTGGGTCCCCTGCGGGACGGTTGAGCTAACGGAGGCTAATGCGATTAGTTGGATGTTGCCGAATTCCAAGAGTTACTATGGTTTCTCTCAGGACATAGACAAATATGATATTGGCAGAAAGCTTAATCTAAATGCGCTGTCCAATTTACAATAGCTATTACAGTGAAATAATACCATGCTATTGTTTGAGGAGGGTGCACAGTTTTGAACATGAAAAGTTATTAATAAACAAATTAGGCACATTTGGGCAGTCTTGACACAAAAGCTTGAACTGAAATGTAATGGTTCATTGGATCAGTCTAAAACGTACACTGCTGCAATCTAGTGGCCAGATTCTAAATTTCAGCTGGGCTGGAATAATACATTATGGCCTTTCTCTTGCATTTCAATAATGATTTTACCAAAAAAATACAAAGAAATAATGTTTTTTTTTTCTTTGTATTCTCTTTTACCAGATCGAATGTGTTATATTCTCCTACATTCCTTTCACATTTCCACAAACGTCAAAGTGTTTCCTTTCAAATGATACCACGAATATGCATATCCTTGTTTCAGGGCCTGAACTACAGGCAGTTAGATTTTGTTATGTCGTTTTAGGCAAACATTGGGGGAAAAAAGGGTCAATCCTTAAGAGGAAACTCAATGGGCTCCAATCCCTCCTCCCTCCTCCCATCTTCCTTCTGCCCATCCTCCCTCTTCCGTTCTCCCATCCATCCTCCCTCCTCCATCCTCCCCTCCTCCCTCCTCCCCTACTCCCTCCTCCCTCCTTCCTCCTCCCCTACTCCCTCCTCCCTCCTTCCTCCTCCCCTCTCCCTACTCCCAGTCTTACTCCATCTGAAGGCATGCTGCCGAATTCCAAGAGTTACCATGGTTTCTCTCAGTTCCCCTCCTGACTCTCTCTCTGTTCCTCTCCTTCCCTCTCTCTTTCTGTTCTCCTCCTTCCCTCTCTCTCCGTTCCCCTCCTTCCCTCTCTCTTTCTGTTCTCCTCCATCCCTCTCTCTCTCCGTTCCCATCCTTCCCTCTCTCTCCGTTCCCCTCCTTCCCTCTCTCTCCGTTCCCCTCCTTCCCTCTCTCTATCCATTCCCCTCCTTCCCTCTCTCTATCCATTCCCCTCCTTCTCTCTCTCTCGGTTCTTGCTCCTTCCCTCCTACCATCCCTTCCTCTCTCTCAAACCAAGCTGGATGGGGAGGTTTTGTAGGATACAGATGTGGGTTCAAAAAGCATAACTTTTCTTTCAAATACTTGAGTGTTTGATTGAGCCTATCTGTTGTGCCCGATAGGCATGGGTTGCTCTTTTGGGGACTATTCCAGTGTTTCCATCAAGCCAGGCCAGCCCACTAAAGCACAGCTAAAAGTATTTAAAAGAAAATGACCATTATAGACAATAACAGATCTATATCATAAACATATCTATATCATTAACATATCTATATCACTAACATATATATATATATATAGTTAACAAATCTATATCATTAACATATCTTAGCATTAACAGATCTATATCATTAATATATATATATATATAATTAGCATATCTATATCATTAACAGATCACCCTATCATCCACCCTGTCATTAACAGATCTATATCATTAACATATCTATATCATTAACAGATCTACACTACCGATCAAAAGTTTTAGAACACAGACTCATTCAAGGGTTTTTCTTTATTTTTACTATTTTCTAAATTCTATAATAATAGTGAAGACATCAAAACTACGAAATAACAAAACAAAATCCAAATCTATTGGAGTGTCTTCAAATAGCCACCCTTTGCCTTGATGACAGCATTGCAAACTCCAGATGTGATGCAGCCTGGACTCAAACCAGGTACGGCAGTGAGGCCCCTTGCACTGAGATGCAGTGTCTTAGACCACTGCGCCACTCAGGAGACCAGGAATCATACTTTAGTTCAGTGGGATAAGACTGTCATGGATAGGAATCATACTTTATTTCTGTGGGATAAGACTGTCATGGATAGGAATCATACTTTAGTTCAGTGGGATAAGAATGTCATGGATAGGAATCATACTTTAGTTCAGTGGGATAAGAATGTCATGGATAGGAATCATACTTTAGTTCAGTGGGATAAGACTGTCATGGATAGGAATCATACTTTAGTTCAGTGGGATAAGACTGTCATGGATAGGAATCATACTTTAGTTCAGTGGGATAAGACTGTCATGGATAGGAATCATACTTTAGTTCAGTGGGATAAGAATGTCATGGATAGGAATCATACTTTCGTTCAGTGGGATAAGACTGTCATGTATAGGAATCATACTTTAGTTCAGTGGGATAAGAATGTCATGGATAGGAATCATACTTTAGTTCAGTGGGATAAGACTGTCATGGATAGGAATCATACTTTAGTTCAGTGGGATAAGACTGTCATGGATAGGAATCATACTTTAGTTCAGTGGGATAAGACTGTCATGGATAGGAATCATACTTTAGTTCAGTGGGATAAGACTGTCATGGATAGGAATCATACTTTAGTTCAGTGGGATAAGACTGTCATGGATAGGAATCAAACTTTAGTTCAGTGGGATAAGACTGTCATGGATAGGAATCATACTTTAGTTCAGTGGGATAAGACTGTCATGGATAGGAATCATACTTTAGTTCAGTGGGATAAGACTGTCATGGATAGGAATCATACTTTAGTTCAGTGGGATAAGACTGTCATGGATAGGAATCAAACTTTAGTTCAGTGGGATAAGACTGTCATGGATAGGAATCATAATTTAGTTTAGTTCAGTGGGATAAGACTGTCATGGATAGGAATCATACTTTAGTTCAGTGGGATAAGAATGTCATGGATAGGAATCATACTTTATTTCTGTGGGATAAGACTGTCATGGATAGGAATCATACTTTAGTTCAGTGGGATAAGAATGTCATGGATAGGAATCATACTTTAGTTCAGTGGGATAAGAATGTCATGGATAGGAATCATACTTTAGTTCAGTGGGATAAGACTGTCATGGATAAGAATCATACTTTAGTTCAGTGGGATAAGACTGTCATGGATAGGAATCATACTTTAGTTCAGTGGGATAAGACTGTCATGGATAGGAATCATACTTTAGTTCAGTGGGATAAGAATGTCATGGATAGGAATCATACTTTAGTTCAGTGGGATAAGACTGTCATGGATAGGAATCATACTTTAGTTCAGTGGGATAAGAATTTCATGGATAGGAATCATACTTTAGTTCAGTGGGATAAGACTGTCATGGATAGGAATCATACTTTAGTTCAGTGGGATAAGACTGTCATGGATAGGAATCATACTTTAGTTCAGTGGGATAAGACTGTCATGGATAGGAATCATACTTTAGTTCAGTGGGATAAGACTGTCATGGATAGGAATCATACTTTAGTTCAGTGGGATAAGACTGTCATGGATAGGAATCAAACTTTAGTTCAGTGGGATAAGACTGTCATGGATAGGAATCATACTTTAGTTCAGTGGGATAAGACTGTCATGGATAGGAATCATACTTTAGTTCAGTGGGATAAGACTGTCATGGATAGGAATCAAACTTTAGTTCAGTGGGATAAGACTGTCATGGATAGGAATCATACTTTAGTTCAGTGGTATAAGACTGTTATGGATAAGAATCATACTTTAAGCCCATACCATCTATCTAATCTCTTTGTTGTCACAGGAGAGTTGTTGTATCTAGGTCACGGTGATCACAGATACAGTAGAAAAGACCTTCATCTGTCTTCTGTAGCTTTTTCCTCCCATTCGTCGAGGCCCATGTTACCTGTCTGTGAGTGGTTTGGTGTTGATGGTGTTGATGTGTTGACTTCCCTAGTTTCACATTTTGAGAAGGAGCCATCTAAGCCCGTTGAGAATCCTTAAGAGTCGACTGACGCCACCTGTCAAAATCTGTCTGTTATAAGGTGCTACACACATTTCTCTGAATTTCTCCCCTATGTGGAAGCTAGGTGTATTGAAACAGCACTAGGCTGCATGATAAATACATCTCCCTCTCCCCCGCAACCCATTTCCCCGTAACATGGCTCAGACTCATGCTGGAGCCTTTCACTTTCGCTTTTGGTCCACCAGCTTCAAACAGCTGGAAAAACTATATTTTATGTTAATGAAAATATATTTATATATAAAAACTATATTTTATGTTAATGAAAATATATTTATATATAAAAACTATATTTTATGTAATTGAAAATATATTTATATATAAAAACTATATTTTATGTTAATGAAAATATATTTATATATAAAAACTATATTTTATGTAATTGAAAATATATTTGAAAGCGATTTAGATGATACAATGATTACAATGATTCCCTACACTATTCAGTTCTTTTTTTCTCACAGAAATTGAAGTTGAGTGAAACAGTGTAGGAAATCAGAGATTTCTAAATTGGCAGCTTGACCCTGATTTCCACTAGACAACACAGCCACAAAGTCCAAACAGCTTTTCCCATTTAGACAACAGATGCTGCTCCGGCGGGAGAAATCAGTAGGCCAATATCACAGCCAATCACAACACTATCATTCATTTGTTACAGCAGGTATATCATTGATTTTTCTGAGATTACAAATTTAAAAATCCCCAAATCTAATGTGCATCACCTTTATGAAGCTCGTTTTTGTATGAGCTTCGTCTCAATCCACCACTTCCCCCCGTCGTCCTTCCCCATCAGCGGTGGAAAGAGACAGAGCTATAGCCCAGTTTGTCAGACCAAGAGACAGAGCTATAGCCCAGTTTGTCAGACCAAGAGACAGAGCTATAGCCCAGTTTGTCAGACCAAGAGACAGAGCTATAGCCCAGTTTGTCAGACCAAGAGACAGAGCTATAGCCCAGTTTGTCAGAACAAGAGACAGAGCTATAGCCCTGTTTGTCAGACCAAGAGACAGAGCTATAGCCCAGTTTGTCAGAACAAGAGACAGAGCTATAGCCCAGTTTGTCAGACCAAGAGACAGAGCTATAGCCCAGTTTGTCAGAACAAGAGACAGAGCTATAGCTCAGTTTGTCAGACCAAGAGACAGAGCTATAGCCCTGTTTGTCAGACCAAGAGACAGAGCTATAGCCCTGTTTGTCAGACCAAGAGACAGAGCTATAGCCCTGTTTGTCAGACCAAGAGACAGGCAGAAAATCTGTTTTCACACACAAACGTCTGTAGCGTCAGAACAGTTTGTCCTACAAACTAATATGCTGCCACTACGGAAAGGGGAGACCCTCACGAACTAGATGTTGTCTGTTTTTGCTCTACGACTAGTTTTCACTACTGCCAAACCCGACTCAACCAATTCATGAGAGGAGTGGTATGTTCCTATGTGGGTCTGTCTGTAGTGGAAAAAAATTCTGTGGGTCTGTCTGTAGTGGTACGTTTCTCTGTGGGTCTGTCTGTAGTGGTACGTTCCTCTGTGGGTCTGTCTGTAGTGGTACGTTCCTCTGTGGGTCTGTCTGTAGTGGTACGTTCCTCTGTGGGTCTGTCAGTAGTGGTACGTTCCTCTGTGGGTCTTTCAGTAGTGATACGTTCCTCTGTGGGTCTGTCAGTAGTGGTACGTTCCTCTGTGGGTCTGTCAGTAGTGGTACGTTCCTCTGTGGGTCTGTCAGTAGAGGTACGTTCCTCTGTGGGTCTGTCTCTAGTGGTACGTTCCTCTGTGGGTCTGTCAGTAGTGGTACGTTCCTCTTTGGGTCTGTCAGTAGTGGTACGTTCCTCTGTGGGTCTGTCAGTAGTGGTACGTTCCTCTTTGGGTCTGTCAGTAGTGGTATGTTCCTCTGTGGGTCTGTCTCTAGTGGTCTGTTTGCCTGCTGTGGCTCTGCTGTGGATCAGTGCATCCCGGTGTCCTGGAGAACCCAGCAACAGCCCAGTCACATCTAAGTTTATTGGTCACATGCACAGGATACAGAAGGTGTAACCGATACAGGGAAGAGGTTACTTGCCTAGTAACAACATCCAAAACAGAATGTGTCCAGATGCAAATATTTAATAAATATTTAATCTTTGTTAGATGACTCTTAACAGACACACTTGTCTAAATTGATGGGTCATGTGAAGGAAATGCTATAACCAACCTCCAGCCATTTCCTGCTCAGTGGATGGTTCGCTATTGTCTAGACATGTCCACATGAAATACAATAGATGGCCATAATCACAGCTCACGTTATAGACAGGAGCATGCTTCATGGCAGAACAGACCAATCCAAACTCATCTCCCGGCAACCTCCAGACGAGCTTCAATGCCATACAACTCTCCTTCCGTGGCCTCCAACTGGTCTTAAATGCAAGTAAACTAAATGTATGCTCTTCAACCGATCGCTGCCCGCACCTGCCCGTCCGTCTTGCATCACTACTCTGGACGGCTCTGACTTAGAATATGTGGACAACTACAAATACCTAGGTGTCTGGTTAGACTGTAAACTCTCCTTCCAGACTCACATTAAGCATCTCCAATCCAAAATTAAATCTAGAATCGGCTTCCTATTTCGAAACCAAGCATCCTTCACTCATGCTGCCAAAACATACCCTCGTAAGCTGACCATCCTACCGACCCTTGACTTCGACGATGTCATTTACAAAATAGCCTCCAACACTCAACTCAGCAAATTAGATGCAGTCTACCATCCGTTTTGACACCAAAGCCCCATATACTACCCGGCTCACTGGTCACCATAGCAGCACCCACACGCTCCAGCAGGTATATTTCACTGGTCACCCCCAAAGCCAATTCTTCCTTTGGCTGCCTCTCCTTCCAGTTCTCTGCTGCCAAGGACTGGAACAAACCGCAAAAATCACTAAAGCTGGAGACTCATATCTCCCTCACTAGCTTTAAGCACCAGCTGTCAGAGCAGCTCACAGATCACTGCACCTGTACATAGCCCATCTGTAAACAGCCCATCTATCTACCTACCTCATCCCCATACTGGTATTTATTTATTTATTTTGCTCCTTTGCACCCCAGTATCTCTACCTGCACATTCATCTTCTGCCGATCTACGATCCCAGTGTTTTAATTGCTATATTGTAATTACTTTGCCACCATGGCCTATTAATTTCCTTAACTTACCTCATTTGCACACACTGTATGTTGACTGTATGTTTGTTTTACTCCATGTGTAACTCTGTGTTGTTGTACGTGTCAAACTGCTTTGCTTTATCTTGGCCAGGTCGCAGTTACAAATGAGAACGTGTTCTTATCTAGCCCACCTGGTTAAATAAAGGTGAAATAAAAAAATAAATGTCCAGCCCACACATTATCTCAGCCAATCATGGCTAGAGGGAAGGTTCCTAACTTTTTCCATGGGCTAAACCAACTTGTAATTTAACAATTCTATTTTGTATTTATGATGGAATACACGTTTTTTTAATGAAAGGCACATGAAGTTCACATGTTTCCGAAGACGTTTCTGCCGCCCCCCAAAAAACGCATTTAGATTTTTTTTAAATTAAAAAGACATTAAATGCCACTCCTGTGAAGTTGTGGCGTGCGACATACACCTCATTTCCTGAAACAAGTCACAAATGGCCCCCTATTCAGTAAATAGGGCAGGTCGAAAGTAGTGCACTAAATGATTTATTGAATAGGTTGGGAATTAGGATCCACTACCTTACTCAATGGGTCGTGTGATGCCGTCTTGGATTGAGGTGGCATCGGCTGATAGGCTGATATAACTGCATTACATCAATGGGTTGTCGCCATGCACACACAGCTAACCAAACAAACACATTTATATGCCAAACCCAGGTCCATAGTTAAAATAACCTCTTCTTCCAGACTTTAGGACTTCCTAGTTTCCCACACAGACAAACCTGCAGTCAGCTTTGCCATGGTCTGATCTTGTCTGGTCTGCCCCGACCTTGTCTGTCTGCCCTGATCTTGTCTGGTCTGCCCTGAGCTTGTCTGGTCTGCCCTGGTCTTGTCAGGTCTGGTCTGGTCTGCCCTGATCTGCCCTGATCGTGTCTGGTCTGCCCTGTTTCTTGTTGTTGTCTGGTCCTGCCCCTGAGCTTGTCAGGGTCTGCCCTGATCTTGTCTGGTCTGGTCTGAAGCTTGTCTGGTCTGCCCTGAGCTTGTTTGGTCTGGTCTGTCCTGAGCTTGTCTGGTCTGCCCTGATCTTGTCTGGTCTGCCCTGATCTTGTCTGGTCTGGTCTGAGCTTGTCTGGTCTGCCCTGAGCTTGTCTGGTCTGCTCTGATCTTGTTTGGTCTGCCCTGATCTTGTCTGGTCTACCCTGATTCTTGTCTGGTCTGCCCCTGGTCTTGTCTGGTCTGCCCTGAGCTTGTCTGGTCTGCCCTGATCTTGTCTGGTCTGGTCTGGTCTGAGCTTGTCTGGTCTGGTCTGAGCTTGTCTGGTCTGCCCTGATCTTGTCTGGTCTGGTCTGGTCTGAGCTTGTCTGGTCTGGTCTGAGCTTGTCTGGTCTGCCCTGAGCTTGTCTGGTCTGCCCTGAGCTTGTCTGGTCTGCCCTGATCTTGTCTGGTCTGCCCTGAGCATGTCTGGTCTGATCAAGCGCTAAGGGACATGCTGATAACATAGCGGTGATGTCAGGAGAGTAGAGTTGCAGAGGGCCAGCGTCCCCCAGCTCAACTTCAGACACTGTTAACTTCCTCGGGTTATTTGTCACTAGACAGGTCATGGGTCTTAATATTTACTGCAGGACATGAAGGAAGGTGGTGGTGGTGGAGAGTGTGTGTGTGTGTGTGGGGGGGGTGGGGGGTTGCAGTGTGTGTGTGTGTGTGGTGTGTGTGTGTGTGGTGTGTGTGTGTGTGTGTGTGTGGTGTGTGTGTGTGTGTGTGTGTGTGTGTGTGTGTGTGTGTGTGTGTGTGTAAATCTGAAGTGAATAACCCCCCCTCCTCTCTCTGCTGGAGCAGTAGTAACAGTCAATAGTCCAGATGACTGACAGTTGAATGGAACATTAGGAGACTTCAGAGCTCCTACTCCAGGGGACAGAACCGCCCTCCTCTCTTCTCTGCTTAGATTTGTTGCTTTTTATTCTTTTTTTCATCCCAGGCGTCTGTCCTCCCGGAACAAACCTGGGCCTTTAGATGTTGCTGAACTTTAGAGAGGTAGGGGAAGCTGGGTTATTCAGACCTGATTTCATCACGCCCATAAATCTCCTAGATATCAAAGCCTGTCTTACGCCCTAACCCCTCCTTCCCTCCCCTCATCCTCTCCTCCCCTCCACTCTTCCTTTGTCTGGTAATACCCATTAGGGTGCAGCTGACTGGCCACTTTGATGAGGTCTGCGGGAGTCAGGACGGGAGCGCTGAGGAGCTTACAGATGTGTAACCCCACGGGAACCCGGAGGCACCTTTGAACCCTGGAGTTAAAAACCAACACTAGCATCCGGTACACACCACACACACACACACACACACACACACACACACACACACACACACACACACACACACACACACACACACACACACACACACACACACACACACACACACACACACAACACCACCACAGAGCCGACGACCCCCCAAAACGCACAGGAATGGAGGTTAAAGCTGCCCACTAGCATCCTGTCTGCCGCATGCAGACCCCACAGGAATCCCACCGAACGAGGGGGGGGGGGGGGGGAACTCACAGGATGTCACCACTTCTCAGCTTCCTGTTACAGACAAGATTATAGAGATATATAGGTGTTGTAGAGGATGATAGACGATAGGAGATGGAGAGAGGGCAGAAAGGAATGCTATCCTCCTCTCCTCTGTCCTCTCCTTCTCTCCCTCCCCTCCCCTCCCCTCCTCTCCCCTTCGTTCTCCCTGTCCTCTCCCTCTCTCCTCTTCCTCGCCTCTCTGTCTCCCCTTCCCTCTTCTTCTCCCTTCCTCTCCCCCTTCCTCTCCTCTCCTCTCCTCTTCCTCTCCCCTCCTCTCCTCTCCCTCTTCTCCCTTCCTCTCCCTCTCTCCTCCTCCTCTCCTCTCCTCCCCTCTCTCAGGTCAGGGGTTGTTATCTGATAGTCATTAAGAGATAGAGAAGAAGAGAGGGCGAGAGGGGCGAGAGAGGGAGACAAACAGAATGGAAATAGGGACAATTCATTTTATGACTTTGTTTTCTGTTTTCACATATGCAGGCATGCATTCTGTATCTCACACACACACACACACACACACACACACACACACACACACACACACACACACACACACACACTGATGAAACTGATGCACAAAACAACACTGAATTCAAAATGTACCGTTTTTTTCAATTTAAATGATTATACAATATTCTTGCAACCAATACAATGTTATATATATGGGGGGTTTACAACCATCCCAACTCAGCAGATTTTGCCTGCAAAGAGACAGAATAATTGGATCATTTGTTTTGGCGCTGTCCATATGTCGGTTGTTTTTGGTCGCAGGTTCAGAAATGGCTGAAGAATTGCAACATTTACCTGGAACTAACTCTACAATAGCACTGTTGGGGGATTTAAAAAGTCATAGTCAATCGATCAATAACATAATAATGCTCTTATCAAACATGTCTGTCGTTAATTTACAATATGTAGAGTCTATAGAATCGGAAAGGTTCAGAACGTTTGTGAAACATTACAGCACAGTAGAAAATTCTATGGCAAATGGAAATCAAAACGGGAAAGTGTATATGTGTTTTCTATATATAGTAACTCAGGGCCGTATAGTTTCTGAGTCCTCTCTGGAGTTTTGTTGACATGTAGATTAGAGCAGAGAGAGATGAAGTTTCCTTTCACACTCAAGTCTGTCTGTCACCACGAGTGATGAAGTGATATGAACACCCTCAGCAACCCTCAGTCAACAGGATTTTATAAATCACAGAGCCTAATAAAGCTCCCCAGCCTCACCACACATCAAAGACAATATAGTCTCGCTCACTGTGGCCAGAACACAACCAGTGACGTTTAGTCACAGCCGAGGTAAAGCTGGATCAGTGTGTGTTTTATAATGCAGTCCATCCAATGTGGTCCTAGGTCCTAAATGACACCATATTCCCTGTGTAGTACACTACTTTTGACCAGAGCCCTGGGAAAGTAGTGCACTACAAAGAAATAGGCTGCCATTTGGGATGCGGACCCAACAGTGTATCAGGAAGTAGAGGTGCATCGTCGTTACGGTAACCTGATCGTATAAAAGATGAAGCAACATGTTCATTAATTATTCAGTACCAGGAGCGACTCCAGGGGGAATATTTTCTTTACTCTGTCGTCTTTCCACTCAGTGGCTCCAGATAAGCTTCTGCAACAATTGTTTCATGCCTCTGTATCCAGAGCGACTGAGTGGGAAAGAAAATGTTTTTCACCTGAACAATGTTTTTCACCTGTTTTTCACCTGAAAAGGAACAGAAAGATATCCTCTAACACACAGTAAAGCAGTGAAGGAAGGTCAAAAACCTTCTGTCACTAACCCATCATCAGAGCCCTCTCTCTAATCGTCACCATGGGGCTAACAAGGTTTCTATACTAGTGTCCAGGTTGATGAAACAGGGTTCTTCTCCTCTGTGTCGCTCTCTTCCTTTCCTCTTCCCTCCTCCTCCTCCTCCTCCTCCCATTTTATTTCTCCTCCTTCTCTCTCCTCCTCCTCCAGTGCTTCCCTCTCCCCCTCCTCCTCCTCCTCCTCCTCCTCCTCCTGTTTCCCTATTTTATTTCTCCCTCCTCCTCCTTCCTCCAGTGCTTCCTCTCCCCCCCTCCTCCTCCTCCTCCTCCTCCTCTCTCTCCTGTTTCCCTATTTTATTTCTCCTCCTCCTCCTCCTCCTCCTCCTCCTCCTCCTCTCCTCCAGTGCTTCCCTCTCCCCCCTCCTCCTCCTCCTCTCCTCCTCCTCTCCTCCAGTGCTTCCCTCTCCCCCCCCCCCCCCTCCTCCTCCTCCTCTCCTCTCCTCCAGTGCTTCCCTCTCGGCCTCCATCTCTCCCCCCCCCCCCTCTCTCCTCCTCCTCCCCTCCTCCTCCTCCTCAGTGCTCCCTCTCCCCCTCCTCCTCCTCCTCCTCCTCCTCCTGTTTCCCTCTTCTTCTCCTCTCCTCCAGTGCTTCCCTCTTCCTCCTCCTGCTCTAGTGTTCCTTCCTCCTCCTCCTCCTCCTCTCCTCCAGTGTCTCCCCCACCTATGGGAGACCGCGGATCAGATCCCACCCATGGGAGACTGCGGATCAGATCCCACCCATGGGAGACCGCGGATCAGATCCCACCCATGGGAGACTGCAGATCAGATCCCACCCATGGGAGACTGCAAATCAGATCCCACCCGTGGGAGACCGCGGTTCAGATCCCACCAGTGATATATCATTGTTTGTACAGCACATTCCCATGACAATATGGCAGTACTGTTATCTCTGGCTCAGCCAGCTATCAGTCCCCATTGAGAGGAGCCAGGAACGGGTGGTTCCCATGATGCATCAGTCAGACTGTCACTTAGAGAGGGTTAGAGAGGGTACACAGGGTCAGGAGGTCAGTGAGGATGACTGGTGTCTTCAGGTAATGGGGGAGATATGATTGACTCTATTCCTCAAAGGGTTTACCACCACACACCCACACCACACACACACACACACACACCACACACAACACTGGGCTGATCTGATATCCATCTACTGGCTGATTAAATAAATATGACTGTTGTGGGTCAATGAGGGGTCAGACAGTGGACACATAGACAGTCCATGTTATTTCAACCTCATTGACCCTGTCTGCTGTAGTGGCCTCAGACTCCTTCATGATGGGGCTGATTGGGTGGTCCGTAGCAGACATGGGTTCAATTGGTACTGGTTTACATTTATACACTTATCTGTGCTTGATTGAGCTTGCCTGGCTCAAAGGAATCAAGGGAATAGTCCCAAAAGTCCATTGGAATAGTCCCAGCAGTCCAGACTAGATCAATCAAACAACTCAAAGGATTTGAAATAAATGAGATACTATTTGAACCCATGTCTGGTTGGTAGCTGTGGTGGAGGCGCTGGGGAGATTCTACTGGCAGTGGATGGCTAACTAGCTTTGTTTCTTTTTCCTGGCTGGACACTCTCTCTCCTCTCTCTCTCTCTCTCTTTCTTTTT